>NC_073691.1:100848041-101049901 GCF_029784155.1 Uranotaenia lowii | reverse complement strand
ACAATTCGTATGGTTCAACGCAAAAATGATCAAGATAAGCTGGTTGAGGAATGTGTTTTGACAGCGGACGGAAGAAAATTCATACTGAGTAAAGCAGGTTTGTTAACTCTAAACTACATATCATTTTAAAAATACTGTTTTTGGCACTAGAGTTTTTAATCGCTGCTTAAGTGTGTCTTTGCTCAAAATTTAAAAAAAATCTTTTCTTTATCTTTTTAGAAAATACGGATTGTGTACTAGATAACTACAAGTTGTGCCATTTTCATAATAAGGATGATTTCGCGGTCATAGCAGGCATTTACAAAAACAGAAAAAACGAAACAAATGCCAAAGATTTCCGAAATATACGTAACAACTATGGAAAAGATATGATATCTAAAGATTGGGTTCTGGCGAACCCTATACTGAGTGAAAAGCACATCTCTTGTGTACGCCAGTTAATAAAAGAAGGAATAACGCCTTTTCCATACAAAGTAGCTAAAGCTTTGGATCCCAGCATTTACAGGAACATAGAGTTTGATTCTTGGAGTGACAAACGGCGTGAAATAAAGTATCGCAACTGGTATTGTGGAGGTAGTTGCCTGCAAGTGAGTACGAACAATTTTAAGACTGGATAACATTAACCGCAGACACCAGATACCCAGACTGATCAGTGGCGGTTGAGCCCATACAACTACAAATCGCTCAGAATCATACGCCATCTGACGGGGCATCGTGAAACCATTGTGCTTCATCAAGAAAAAAAAAATACACTTGATAATTAACAAGCCAAATTAAAACTGTCTTGATTGAATCACCTATTAGTATTTGAAATGATATCTTTAAAATTTTTAATGTCTTCAATGTTAAATTGTTAACTTTAATTTCTTGTATCATAATTTTGGGATTCAGTTTTGATTTCGAAATTTATCAGGCTGAGTGACTGTTGAAAATTTTAATGTCTGTAAATTATAAATAATTCGGAATTGTTCGTCCTTATCCGAATGGTTGATTTATTGTTTACTTCGACAAAAAAAACTACATAGAACTCCTTGAAAAACTTGAATTCCAATTTATCTATACCTATAGATAGTTTTGAGGAGTGAAATAAGTTATTGACATTCTCGTTGGATTGATTAGAACTTTTTTAGGCAAATAAAAAAAACAGAATAATAAACGTGAAGAATGTATTGATAAGTTCTTTAATCACTCATTTTAATGGTTGTGCTAAACGTAAAAACTTATGCTACACAAATAACACACGACGTATTACAGGACACGACACTTAACGTTTTTACTAACGGAAAAAGGAATTAAATTTACCTTTTTTGTCGACCGGTTTCGGGCTCGATGTTGCCCATCTACAGGACGATGTCCGACTGACTAGATGAAGGAAAAACACTAATACATGTTCATACTATCCAATAGTATTCGTCGAAGGGTGGTCGGGTTGTTGAAAACTTGGTTTGAGCAGGTTGAAAAGCGGTGATATGATTGGAGCGTCATCCTCGTTCATAAGTGGCCTTTCCGATGTAGTGATATACATGGATTCCCATGCGTTTAAATGTGACGCTTTGCGTACGCATTTTTTGAACTTAACCTTTCCCCAATCTATGTGATGATTAAGTTCTGACGCGTGGGCTGCTACACTTGATTCGTTGCTCCTGCTGTTATCTACTGCGTTTTTGTGCTCTTTTATTCTGGTTCTGAATTTCCGTCTGGTTTGCCCAATATAGACGGCCGGGCAGTTTTGACATGGAATCTCATAAATTCCAGATCTCTCTTCCGGTGGCACTTTGTCTTTTAGAGCAACCAGTCGATCTTTTAAAGTGTTTGAACTTTTGTAAGCCACTTTCAGACCATGTTTAGAGAGAATCTTACAGATACTATTTGTCAGTGGTGGGTGGTACGGCAGGCTGACTCTTTGGGATTCATCTCTTTCTGGTTTGAATGTGGTTGCGTTGCTACGGAGCTTTTTCCTTTCGTGTTTTCGGAGAATTTTGCTGACGAATTCTTGATCGTATCCGTTTAATTCACCAGCCTGCAAGATTTTTTGCTTTTCTAGTTCGAATTCATGGCTCTCCATCGGTATGTTGTACAGACGGTGGGCCATCGAATGAAAGGCAGCTTGCTTTTGCGCTCCAAAATGGTTTGAATCAACCGTAATATAGCGATCTGTTGACGTGGGTTTACGATAAATTCCGAATTTCACCGTGTTATCTTCTTTTCTGGAAATTAACAGGTCGAGGAATGGAAGTTTCCCATCAACTTCTTTTTCGACGGTAAATTTAATCGAACTATGCTGGTTGTTCAAAACCTCAAGCGTTTGCGGGAGATACCGTTCCTTTACGGTGGCGAAGATATCATCAACATAACGCCACCAAACACGAGGGAAAAGTTTCTCCCGTTTTTCGAGATCTGTTTCGAAGTCACTCATGAAGAGTTCAGCCAGTAGGGGGGATAATTTACTTCCCATGCTGAGGCCGAAGGCACTTTTTCCCAGCGTCCCTATTTCTGACGCCTTACGCAGCCTTCGCAGACACCTGGAGCGACGCCGCGCACCCCCAAACCAAATAGCAGCGTACGTCACCATAGCCGAGGTTTGTATGAATCAAAATTACTTCTTGTTTCGGGGTAAATTCTACAAACAAACCTTCGGCCTCAGCATGGGAAGTAAATTATCCCCCCTACTGGCTGAACTCTTCATGAGTGACTTCGAAACAGATCTCGAAAAACGGGAGAAACTTTTCCCTCGTGTTTGGTGGCGTTATGTTGATGATATCTTCGCCACCGTAAAGGAACGGTATCTCCCGCAAACGTTTGAGGTTTTGAACAACCAGCATAGTTCGATTAAATTTACCGTCGAAAAAGAAGTTGATGGGAAACTTCCATTCCTCGACCTGTTAATTTCCAGAAAAGAAGATAACACGGTGAAATTCGGAATTTATCGTAAACCCACGTCAACAGATCGCTATATTACGGTTGATTCAAACCATTTTGGAGCGCAAAAGCAAGCTGCCTTTCATTCGATGGCCCACCGTCTGTACAACATACCGATGGAGAGCCATGAATTCGAACTAGAAAAGCAAAAAATCTTGCAGGCTGGTGAATTAAACGGATACGATCAAGAATTCGTCAGCAAAATTCTCCGAAAACACGAAAGGAAAAAGCTCCGTAGCAACGCAACCACATTCAAACCAGAAAGAGATGAATCCCAAAGAGTCAGCCTGCCGTACCACCCACCACTGACAAATAGTATCTGTAAGATTCTCTCTAAACATGGTCTGAAAGTGGCTTACAAAAGTTCAAACACTTTAAAAGATCGACTGGTTGCTCTAAAAGACAAAGTGCCACCGGAAGAGAGATCTGGAATTTATGAGATTCCATGTCAAAACTGCCCGGCCGTCTATATTGGGCAAACCAGACGGAAATTCAGAACCAGAATAAAAGAGCACAAAAACGCAGTAGATAACAGCAGGAGCAACGAATCAAGTGTAGCAGCCCACGCGTCAGAACTTAATCATCACATAGATTGGGGAAAGGTTAAGTTCAAAAAATGTGTACGCAAAGCGTCACATTTAAACGCATGGGAATCCATGTATATCACTACATCGGAAAGGCCACTTATGAACGAGGATGACGCTCCAATCATATCACCGCTTTTCAACCTGCTCAAACCAAGTTTTCAACAACCCGACCACCCTTCGACGAATACTATTGGATAGTATGAACATGTATTAGTGTTTTTCCTTCATCTAGTCAGTCGGACATCGTCCTGTAGATGGGCAACATCGAGCCCGAAACCGGTCGACAAAAAAGGTAAATTTAATTCCTTTTTCCGTTAGTAAAAACGTTAAGTGTCGTGTCCTGTAATACGTCGTGTGTTATTTGTGAAGTTCTTTAATCCTATTTGGCGCTGGAAGTGTTCGTGATATAATGCTGTTGCTTATAAATTTTTGGAAAAAAAACTTCAGAAACGACCGTGTTTGTCGCCCGGTTATTTTTCCTTTCTCATTGGTACACGCCCAACAAGTGTGTGTGTGAGAAATGTCAAAAAAAAACTGTAATGGCCTTTTCAGCATAATTCTAGATTTGGGGAAAATTAAACTTAAAAGCGACCATTTTTTAAGACTGTTTTTCCTGTCTTAATCCGTACACGAGAGCAAGTGTGCGTGATAAATGTCAACTAAGAAATAGTTTATTAAAAAAAAATGGTTGAAAAACAAGGCAAATATGCACTGAATTTTGAATATTTCAAATAGTCTATTTAAATCCATTTCTCTTTGCTTCTAAAAACAAAATTCTTTGATTTAAAGTTTTGTTTAAACCATAGTCTGAAAGTAATTAGCTTACTAAACTAATCCATTCTTCATAAAAATATAATTTTGAATAATGTTCATTTCAATGTTCCTTAATTGCTGTCTTATAAATAAGCAATAATTTCGCTGTAACTAAACTTATATATCGAGCTCAATGCTTTTCCACACCCCCAAAACTAATTTTGAATGGTAAAAGAACATTATTATCTTGATGCAAACGATGGCCATTTTTATTTTCTTGTCGTTGAATGGAATGTCAAATATCGCATGTCTGTGTGCGTGAATTCATTTAATGTTTTGATTTCGATTGGACGGATACACGTTCGTTTTTTTATACCCATGATAAAATCAATTACACATGCGATATTCATAAAATGGTTCAAAATTTAACTAAAAAGAAAAATAATGAAAAATTAACTGAACAACAGATCAGGAAAAGCTATTCTCATTAAACAGACTCGGATGGTTGAGATTGTTTGTCAATATTCATCATATTTCAATAAACGCACTTTGTTAAAAATTTTACTAAATTTGCGGGAAAACGTTTACAAGATGCGTCATCTCGGAGTCCAAAATATTGTTTCGAGAACTGCCTCGTCCAGTGGGCGGTAAAAGGGCTCGTTTAATATCCAAAATTAGTTCGATATTTCGAAATGCAGACATTTCTCGAATGTGACTAAGTTTTTCATCGAAAGGAAAGATTCAGGATTTATTCGTGAAAAAAGTGAATAAAATTCTGACACCGATTTATTATTGTAGATGGTGACTTGATTGAATATTTCGTAGTTGCGTTTTTCATTAGTTTCTTCTGTAAACTACACATTGCTTTTCAAATTTTGTAAATATCACATTTACTTTTATTTAATTTATTACATTTATACAATCAGTGGAATGTTTTTACGATTTCATTTGTCATTTCCTCAACAATTCCTAGATTGTTTTATAGCTGTGTCGTCACAATATTTTTCGGGATACTTGAATTTACCCTTGACGGAGGTTCCGGGGGTTAACGAAATCTTGCAGATGAAAGTGATCTTCACAAATGAAGCAATTGTTAGGCAGCTATTTATTTCCGCATTTCTTATTGTGGATTGAGAATGTGTTATTTTCAACCACATCGGAGATTTCAGAAAATGATTATTTTTCAACCACAACGCAATAAGGAAGTGTAGCGGACAATTATCAATACTCATCCAACTGAAATCGTTGAAAAATCATAGCTTTAGTCGTAAATGGTGGCAACTCATAAAAGTTTACTGATGAGCTCAAACATCAAACAAAGCGTCGTGCAATATTGCAAGTGTTAATTAAATTTATTTTGATTGATCAAAATTGAGTGATGAATTTCTTCACACATCGTTTCAAGTGAGTTTCCTAATGCCAAACCACCAACTCATCATACATTACGAAAGAAATTCAAACGTTTCGTTAATATCGCAAACGATTCTGTTGAAGCCGATGTATTTTTTTAAAGCTTCATGTTTGAATTCTAACCACATTTGGTAATGCACTCTAATTCAAAAATGGTTCTTTAGTGGTTTTCGAAATATATCGTGTTATTTTTTCTATCAAAAGTAGGTAACCAAAAACGACCGTGTTCATCGCTAGATGTAAAAAAAACAAATAGCACAATGCAAATGTGTGTGTGATATATCAAGGGCGTTTCAATATGCACACAAAATATGTTATGTTTGTGTAAGATTTTTCCATTTGTGTATGTGGCTGTTAGTTTCACGATAACCCGTAGATAGCGCTGCGGAACAAGCGCCAAAATCAGCCTTCAGTGGTCAGTCTGGGTATCTGGTGTCTGCGCATTAACACTGCTAGAACAAATCAGAACAACTAAGGTCGAATTCACAGTGAGCGCGAGGCGAAGTGCGAAGCGAATTTCCAATTCGCGCGAAAAACCGCTTCTCATTGAAACACGTTGAAAAAGCATCGACCGGCCACAGTGCAAGCGAATTTTCGTGCGAAGACCCGGCTCGATCGCGTGAATTCATTCTGTTCATCCAGACATACACTGAAAATATTCTTTCGAATATTTTTCATCGCAAATGATTATTTATCAAAAAATCTTTTTCAAAAGTTTATTTATTTAATTTTCATTGCCGTTTCTGTGTTGGTTATGAAAAATTCACGGTTTTTTAAAGCGGATTTTTGAACAAACGCGGTTTCAGTCTTTTTCAATTGAAACTAATTCTAACTGGCAATAAACGTTCGGCATAGGTGTATAGGGTGAAGAGATTGAACGGATAGAAGTTGGAATTCGTTGTCCGACGCCATCTTGAAATCCAATATGGCCCCTTCCTCTCAACATTAAAATGCTGGCAGTGACTGAAAAGCACATGAAACTTCCACAATAAGGGTATTGGATGAAAGTGCTCAATAAGTAGAAGTCGAATTTGGCTGTCCGACGCCATCTTGAAATAAAAGATGGCGGTTTCCGCTAAATTCAAAATGCAGTAAATAACTAAAAATCGCATGAACCATCCACAATATAAGAAATTAGTAAAAGGGATCTAAAAGAAGATGAAAAATAATTGACAAAAATTTAACGAAAATTTTAAGAAAACTGCAAAAAAGCAGTGAAAGAAATAAACAAAAATATGACAAGTGTTATAAAAATAAAGTAATATTGACAAAAATATAACAAAACTGTGGCAAAAATATGAATAACTATTACTAAAATTTGACAAATGACAAAAATTTGAAAGAACCATGACAAAAGTATGACAAACAAAATAATAACAAATGACAAAATTTTGAATAAAACACGAAAAATGTGCTGAAAAAATTATGCCGAAAAATATGACAAATATTACAAAATTTGACAAAAATATGAGAAAAATTTCACATAAATGGCAAAACTATGACAAATGTGAAAAAATATGACAAAATTATAATTAAAATTTGACAATAAAATAACCTGACAGAACTTATATATATAAGGATAACTATTTGACTACTAATTTACAAAAATGACAAAGTAATAAAAACAATTTACAATAAAATCACAAAACTGACACATATATAAAACTATAAAAAAAATATTTCAAAGGTGGTAAAAATATGGCAAAAATTTGACATTAAAATGAAAAAAATAAGACAAACGGGCTAGAATATGACAAAGTCCTGGAAAAAATATGACCAAAATTTAACAAAATAATGACAAAAAACTGACAGAATTATGAAGAATGAGATAAAAATTTAACAAAATACCTTTAAATATATGTAAAAAAAATTACAAAATGATGACAAATACGACAGTAGAATTACAAAAGTTTAACAAAATATGACAAAAGTCCTAAAATATAATGAAGAATGTGTTACAAATATATGGCAAATACGACGAAAAAATGACAAAATATGACAAAGACAAATCTATGGGCTTGTGATATGTGTAGCTCAATTGGCGAGTTCAAATACAAGAGTATACTTATAATCATTATATAATCATCGAACACAGTTGTACCGGGTAAGACTTTCAGTATGAAGAGAAGATGGTAAAACGACTATAATCAAACGAAAAAAGACAACTATAAAAAAAACTTACAATCAAATAAACAAAAATCTGACAGAACCATGCAAAAAAAACGACAAAATGCAGATTTATGTTATTTTATAGCAAAATTTTGTCATTTTGGTAATTTTTGATTAGTTATTATATATATATATATATATATATATATATATATATATATATATATATATATATATATATATATATATATATATATATATATATATATATATATATATATATATATATATATATATATATATATATATATATATATATATATATATATATATATATATATATATATATATATATATATATATATATATATATATATATTTGTCATATTTATATTTCATTTGTCATATTTTCCATAATGTTGTCAAATATTTGTCAAAGTTTTTATTTCGTGTATTGTTATTATTGTTATTTTTTGTTATTTAGTTAAGTCAATTATAAATAGTTTTTATCAGATTTTTTTAATATTTTGGTCATGGCTTCACCATTTTAATGTCACATTTATCAAAGTTTTGGTATATTTTTCTAATATTTTTGTAATATTTTTATCACCTTTGCCATATTTTTCTCAAAGTTTTGTCAGCGTTTCGTAATTTATGTTTTCATAATATTGTAAAATTTCTTTCCATAATTTTGTTATATTTTTGTCATAGTTGTGGTAGATTTTTTTTTCATGCACTTTTCTGTCATTTGAAATATTTTAAAGTTGAGCGGAAGCCGCCGAATTGGATTTTAAGATGGCGTTTCATAGCGTCAGACTGCAAAATTCGACTTCTACTAATTGATTCCTTTTAACTAATACCCTTATTATGGGTGTTTTATACTATTTTCAGTCATTTTAAGCATTTTGATGTTAGGTTGAAGCCGCCATCTTGGTTTTTCGGAATTAACGCGGAATGTTTTTTTTTTTTGCGCGCGCGCGTAATCCCCGCTCACAGTTTGTTTCTGCAAATAAATTTGCAAAGATTTTTTCACGTGTGAATAGTTTTTGCAAGACACAGGTTTTTTTCAGTGTTGAACCGCTTCGCAATTCGCGTGCACTGTGGCCGGCCTTCAAAAACGAACTTGCGAAATTCATCCGGTGAATGAATATTTCGCTTCGCAGTTCGCTTCGCGCTCACTGTGTTCGTACCCTAAGTAATCAAACGGCTGTGTACTGTTTACCGGAATTCCATTTACCGGACTGCTATTTACCGGAAATTCATTTACCGGAATGAACCGTTTACCGAACTGCCATCTACCGGAATGAACCATTTACCGGCATGACATTAACCGGAATGCACACGCTAACTTTTGGCTACCCCTTAAAGGCGTAAAATTGACCCGTTATTGAGAACCTCCACGATCTGTCAAATAACGGGTCATTTTTTCGGGTCAATATTACCCTTTATTTCAAAAAGCTCGAGTCCGCTTCAAAGGGGTAGATTTAGATGTTACATTGAAAGCGTTATTATTTGTCCGGTCATTGATATGGAAAATTGTAAGTATTCTTACATAGTATATTTATTTTGCTTCCTTTGTGAGATTTTAATTATTCATGTTATTATTTCAGAACAGCACAGTTCCGCACGAGGACGGTCAAAATTTGTAAGCCGATGACTAAAACCGGAAACATGGATGTTGGATGGTAAATACAAAATGGTGATTAAATTTATTTATTGTAGTTTTTGAATAAACAAAATGGAACATGATATTTTGTGGTGATTTATTTCTCAGCAAACATATTTTTCATAAGCAGCTCCTAAAATTTCCCATACGAAAGCATCTTAAATAAGGGGTAATTTTCATCCGGTATGAGCGTTTGAAATAAGGGGTAATTTTGACCCGCTACAAGCGTTATGAGGCTGAGTACCCCTTAAAGGGTACAGCGACTTTATCCTTAAAAAGGAGTTCTCCCAGTCTTATTGAATAACGGGTCGAAAGTATTCGTTAAGGGGTAGCCAAAAGTTAGCGTGCACTATTTACCGGAATGCCATTTATCGGATCAAGTATTTTTAATCTATGATTGTATCCCGTTTACCCGGAAACTTATTTTTGGGCAAGGTTTGGGTATTTTAATTGATTTCATGCTTACCAGTGTGGCATTTAAAAATCGTTTTGATATCCGACTCCTCACGCTGCGTGTTCGAACTTGAAAGACATATTGTCCTTCACGCTGTCGCGTGGCGGACGGGACTAAGGGAACACCCCTAGCTTTCACGCAGACCTAGGAAGCCCCGACAGACCTAGACCAATGTAATAGGGCCGCCGCTTCCGTGGTAATTCTGGTGAATTTTTTTTTGAGAAATGATAAATTCTGGGGAGAGGTATATTCTGCCGAAAATTTTTGGGGAAATGAGATACAACCAATATTTATACGTTTTAAAGAAATTTCGGTAAATGGTAGTTCCGGTAAATGGTATAGTCCGGTAAATGGTTTTACGGTAAATAGTAAAGTCCGGTAAATGGAATTCCGGTAAATAGTACAGTCCGGTAAATGGTACTTCCGGTAAATGGAATTCCGGTAAACAGTATACAACCAATCAAACCAATAGGTTATGGACCCCATTGGGCTGAGCATTGGATTTTCGAACACTAACAAGGTACATCGGGGTAAGTGGGGACGATGGCTACTAACACAATACTTGCACTATTTTTTTCAAACTGAGTACCGTAAAACGGGGTAACTTTGATCACCGGGGTAAATTTGACCAACAATAAACATTTCCACATTATCATCAATAACTAAGTCTATAGTTCGAATTCTTGAAAACTGTTTTCTAATTTTGAAAGCCCATTAATTGAGTATCAAATAGGCAAAGTTTGGTTTGTATTTGAAATTTTTTTCTGTTAGTAAAAAATGAAATTTCAAAATCTTGAAATATCTATTTTTTCAAGGCTCGCAAACAAACAACTCTCCTGATGATTCCAAAAAGCTTTTAGAAGCAAACGGGTTGTTTAACGTGAAAGAACAACTTTTTTTCTTCATTCGTCTTGCATCAGTTGTGACTTGTGGACGTGTTTTTTTTTTCTACTAGTGCAAGTTGAGTGCGAGAAGTTTTCGTTACCCAGCAAATCCGGGTGTGAACACCGTGTGGGTTGTTGGATTCCCGATAAGGCATAGGTGAGTGAGTTCTGGATTGTCGCCACTGTTATCGCTATCGGATCACCATCGAATCCGATCAGACCAGTTCATCGCTTTTGTCTCCATCATCGCCATCTTCATCTTACCGGTCGAAGACAAAAGATCTTGCTGTTGTGGTTGATCGACCTAGACCAGCAAAAACCACACCGAAAAAATTCTTCACATGAACGCTACGTGAAAATGTACATGGATTTTTGCCACCATGAAAATCACGTGAAACCTACGTGAATTTCAGGTAGCAAACGGAGCTGGCGCAGCAAGCGGAATTCACGTAATTTTCATATGAGTTGTATGTGAAAATAACGTAGGTCGAATGTGAAAAGGGATGCGTTCTGCTACATGCGATTCACGTAGCTTGTATTGAAATATAAACGTAGTTGGTTTTTTTCGGATCTTATAAACAAAAAAAGTGTTGATTTTGCAGGACATTTAATTTTTCTAAAACATGATGCACTTTTTATTTTTAATTGAAACTTTGTACACTTTTTTTTACATACCTAACATATATCGCATCGAAGACGGCATTTGGGTTGCCTCCATAATAATTGCCTGGTCGTCCTAGCTGCCCCAATTCCAAATTCTGAAAAATAACAAAAAATATAAATAACGAATTCACAACTCTAGCGTAACATTTAAAAAGGGCGAAACTAGCAGTTAGCTCGAAACGAGAAAATCGCGTTGGAAATTTCGGAACATCTAATCAAATCCTATTTAAAAAATCGACCACTTTTTGTTCAACAAAATCAAAAAAAGTGCATTATATTCACTTATTGTTCGTTGGTTATAAAAATCTTTAACTTTTTTCACTAAATTTCCGAGATTTTCGAGTTTCACCTTTTTATGTTTTCGATTTCAGTTACGCCTGCAAGTTTCGCCCAATTGATCGGCCGTTTTTGTTTTGGTTATGAAGTTATACGCCCATTGGTCTCACACGCAAAAACTAATTCCGTTTTGTCACACACGCCCGAATAGCAAAGACCGTGGTATTAAGATAACCGAACAATGATTTACAATTTAACAATAAACTTCATCCTTATTTCAAGATCTTTATAAACCTTCTAAAATTTTGAAACCGCCATGGTTTTTAAAGTAACCGTGAAATGTATCGTTGATTCATGATGTTTCACAGTTGCCGAATATGTCAAAAACGTGGTATAACAACAATTATCTTATGATTTTTATTGTTACATTGAACTTCATGGTAAAAAATAATCCAAACCGAAAAGAATATTGGTAAGATTTTGCTTTTTTAACCTATTTTCAATTTTTCGTGTAATCGTTTCTCGGCCTGGAAGCTAATCTTAATTTTTCGTGTGCAGCTTTGTTTACGCGCAATTTATCCGGACAGTAAAAATATTGTGGGGGGGGTGGTTAATATATGCGGAGCTGGAAAAGGCAGTTAAACGAGCTTGTAGACGAGACAAGAGAGCCTGGACAAACTCCCTAGCCGAAGAGGGAGAAAGAGCCGCCGCCAATGGAGATATCCGATTACTATATGACATTTCTCGCCGCCTCAGTGGTGCAAGGACTAATGCAAGAATGCCGCTGAAAGACCGAGCAGGTCAGTTATTGACCGATCGAACAAATCAGCTCAAACGATGGACTGAGCACTTCGAACAACTCTTCCGAGTCACGAATAGCGATGGCCAACAGAACCCGCAGCTCGAAGCGCCAACAGTGAGTCGCATAAATGGCGTCAACTCGGAAGCGCCCTCGCTGGCTGAAATAGAAGCGGCAATCAAAAACATGAAATCCAACAAAGCACCTGGGATCGATTGCATCCCTGCTGAAATGCTGAAAGCCGACCCTGCCCTATCAGCACAAATGTTGCACCGTCTTTTCGCTGACATCTGGGATACTGCAACATTCCCGGCCGACTGGATACAGGGTATCCTCGTAAAGGTCCCGAAGAAAGGAGACCTGACAGAGTGTGGTAACTGGCGAGGCATAACGTTGATCTGTACAACCCTCAAAGTACTCTGCAAGGTGATTCTGAACAGGATCCAGGAGAAAATCGACGCTACACTCCGACGGCAACAAGCTGGATTCCGATCCGGACGATCATGTGTGGACCACATCACAACGCTACGAATCATACTGGAACAAATCAACGAATTCCAGGACTCTCTTCTGCTGGTGTTCGTTGATTTCGAAAAAGCATTCGACCGACTTAACCATGAAAACATCTGGGCGGCTCTAAGGCGAAGAGGAGTACCAGAGAAACTAGTCCATCTCATCGAAGCACAATACGAGGCATTTTCGTGCAAGGTCTTGCACGACGGTGTCTTGTCCGAACCAATCCCGGTAACTGCTGGAGTTAGACAAGGATGTATTCTATCACCGCTACTTTTTCTAATCGTAATGGATGAGATTCTGATTGGATCGATTGACTGTGCACCGAACCGAGGATTGCCGTGGAATCCTTCAACAATGGAGCAACTGAACGACCTTGACCTGGCTGACGATATTGTTTTGCTCGCCCAAACACAACCAGATATGCAGAGCAAACTCGACGACCTCCCCGAAAGTTCCAAGGCAGCAGGTCTCAAAGTCAATGTCGGAAAGACCAAGTCGATGGAGATCAACACAGAAAATCCCTCCAGTTTCATGGTAGCTGGGCAACAAGTTGAGAAAGTGGAGTGCTTCCAGTATCTTGGTAGCCAGATAATGCCTGATGGTGGTACTAGAAAAGACATCGAAACCCGGATCAGAAAGGCCCGATTTGCGTTTGCGAGTCTCCGAAACATCTGGCGGTCACGCCAGATCTCTCTACGAACAAAAATCCGAATCTTCAACTCAAACGTCAAATCCGTATTGCTGTACGGGTGCGAAACTTGGTGCACATATGCGGTAACGACGCGAAAACTGCAAGTATTTGTAAATCGCTGCCTGCGGAATATCATCCGCGCTTGGTGGCCTGGCAACTGGATCTCGAATGAGGAACTGCATCGCCGGTGTCATCAAAGGGCGCTAGAAATCGAGATTCGGGAACATAAGTGGAGATGGATTGGGCACACGCTGCGAAGAGATGAAAACGAGATTTGCAGAGAGGCGCTAGATTGGAATCCAGAAGGTCATCGAAGAAGAGGCAGACCCAGAAACTCGTGGCGGCGAAGCCTAGCCGCTGAAATCCGAACTGTCGACGAGAATCTTGACTGGAACCAAGTGAAGACGCTGGCTCCGGATCGTCAACAGTGGAGGTCTTTTACCACGGCCCTATGCACCGGAGGATCGGCGCGGGATCATTAAGCAAGTAAGTAAGTAAGGTGGTTAGCTCAGTCAGCTAGCCGGTCTGATTTTCAATCAGATGATGAGAGGTTCGATTCCTCACCCCCCTAACAAAAATGTTAGTCTTGAGTTATAACTTAAGACTAAACAGAATAAAGGTCTTCGGACAAAACCACAAGAATATGAATGTCTCCGGACGAAAAACAAGAAATTGTAAACTCTTATGAGTAAAAAACAGAATTAGATGAAGGCTTCGGCCAAGAACAGACCATTGTAAACTCCTTCGGAGTATAAACACAAGAACACAATCGGGCCTCGCCCATAATAACCGCGAAGAAAAATCATACTCACGATAATGATGATAACGAATGTCAAAAATTGTAAACTCCACGGAGTAATCAGAAGAAGATAGGGCACATAGCCAATAGACTATAAATAATAGCTACCGATAAAGTAGACTCGAATTCTAAAAATAGATTGATCAACAAACAATATCTGAATACAATACCATTGTAATATAGAACACATACAGAGCCAAGTTGGACCATAGTGGTCTTAGGCATAAGTCGTGTAATATATGCGCAATCAAATAAAAAAAAAAAAAATATTGTGGTTGAAAATTATCAAACGAAAATTTCAACGGAGCGGTGAGTACTTTTTAAAACTTATTTTGCCTAATAATCAAAGGTTTGAAGAACCTCTTAGTTGAATGAAATTATGATTTCAAAGTAGTCGAAGAATCCTTTGAATTCAGCTACAGTATGTAGCTACAGTACTGTAGCTGAATTCAAAGGAATCTTCGACTGCTTTGAAATCATTATTTAGCCTTTTTATCAGTATTTTTGTTTCTTTTTTTCTAGAAACTGTTAAAAAATCGGCCAGCCTAGTCTACGAGGATATTGCGACGGTCAGATGGAGTCGAATTTTACGACAAGCTGATTTTTTACGACAGTATCCAAATTCTATCCAAGAAGAGGAAAAGTAAACAATTAATCTGAAATGTAAGTAGATTTGTTTGAATAAAAGTATCGATTAAATTTTTTGTGTTTAAAAATTATCCGAAAACCCTCTATCTATTAAAATATAGAACCATGAATTATGAAATTGTACGGTAAAAAAATATTAAAAAACGATGAAAATTCATTGTAGGACAATAAATTTCACAGTTCCTATTAGAAAAACTGGACGCTGAAATAACCTTCAAGTTTATAGTTCCGTGTTTTTAAATGTATGGGAAAAAGTTGATTTTTTCATGGTTAAGTTGCTTAACAACCCCCCTTTTTCATGGTAATTTTTGGCAAAACCATGAATTACATTGTCCGAAACAATGAATTTCACTGTGCATTCAAGGTTTCATAACTATGATATTCATAGTAGAACTTTTAAAATCCATGGTTGAGTGAAAATGAAATTCATGGTTTTTTCACCTTACTTTTCTATTCGGGCGGTCAACTCATGTTACGCCTATTGACCCTACACGAATAGAAAAATTAACCCCATTTTGAATAGGCGTAACTTCACGTTGCAACGAAAATGCATCAACATAAAGTTTCGCCCATTTTAATTTTATCAATTTTTTGAAAGTTTTAAGCGATTTTAAGATGAAACCGCGTTTATTAGGTAAAGTGCAACTGCGTAAATCCGGAATGACCGTTAACTCGATTTGTTTACATTTGGCAGTTTCGCCCTTTTTAAAATTTTACGTCAGAACTTAATTTTAACTACTTACGAAAAATCAGCTTCTCCATCACCTAGAATTTGTCTTTCTGATAGCACCAACTGTTGGCTTGAAGGAAGCAAACGCCATTGCTTGGGACGAGAGATTTACGATCGAGTACCGCGTTTACGTTCCCGCTCGTGACGTGGAGTGGTAACCGAAGAGGGTTTGACCGTCGATGACCTAATGGAATCAGGGGTTGGCCGATTCAAGGATCCTGCTCTTCCAACGGTCAAGGTGTTGGACGCGTGTCAACTAAAGTCAGCATCATCTGGCGAGGGGGAAAAACGGAAGTTTTCCCTGTCGCAAGGCTAGAAGCGACCATGCGGTAAAAAAGTAGGGCAAAATAGTTACTTTGAAGTGAAATTAGGGTAAAATTAGTGACCAGATCAAGACGAAAACTAACTAAAAAATGACATAAAAAACTAACATAATACGCTTTAAAGACAATTCTGTTAATGGAAAAACGTTTTTTGGAAGGCTCTTGGCCTTACTAATAGAAAAATAATATGTTGGACAAAAGAGGAACATTTTAAATTTAGATAATTTAAGAATAGCGGACGCAGAATCCTAAAGTTCTAAAGAAACAATGGGAGGGAACCAAAAGATCGTTCTGTAAAGACTAGGATAACTAAGCCCGACAAGAACTTCGAGTTTATCCGTTTTCTTTGAAAAAAAAAACCACAAATTTTGAAAATCCATTCTATAGTGTATACACCATCAAATTTTTTTCAATGTCACTAAAACAGTTCAAAAAGTCTATTATTGTATTGAAAAAAGTTTAAAGAATTTACTTGATTACATTTATCTACAGAAATTTCATTTCATGAAAGAGTCATGAAATTGAAAATTGGGAGGTCCTCTAGAAAAAGTGACAAAACAATGATAGAGGATTGAAAAAAGATAAAGGACAAAATGTTGACAGAAGATTGACAATGACTTAAAGAAGCTTATCGAAAAATTGACTTAAGATGATAATAATACAAAAAAGGCTTAAAAAATTTTACGAGACTAATTTTCAAGGTAGAATATAATTTTTCAAATTTAAACTAATTCAAAGAGAATTTACTTACAAAAATGGAACATTTTCAAAGAGATACACTGCAGACTTTATTGCATGATTCACATATATATCATTAGAACAATCTTCCCAAAATCAATCATTTTCACCGAGTCATGCTTGACTACATTCAGAGCCAAAAAATCAAAGCAGTCAAATTTTCCTTCTTCAACCAAATCATACAAACAATCATGCATGACAACGACGCTTCCGTATTTGAAACACTTTTGCGATACATGATGAGGTAAAAAAGGACGCAGACTATCAGCAACGAACGTCTCGATGCTGATTTCTTTCCCTTGACGACTTTCAACCTTTAGGATCATAACTGATATGTATCAGTTCTGAGCGATCTATGTAGGCTATAAGATGATTTTTTATTTTTCGCTTTGCCTAGAAGGACAAAAACATGACTAGGTAACCGCAATGAACTGTCCAGCAAGTGCTACACCTTTTTTGAACATGTGGTCCTGGTATTTATTCAGATTTTTCCTTTTGAAACATTAATGATCGTCTATCAATAACGAGCATTATCAACAATGATGCGAGGATAGACGTTCGGGAATGATTGAGGGAGCGACGTTCAAAATGTATCACCAAATATGTCGATCACCGTCGATTAGCCACGTGACGAATAGCAACGGTAGCCTCCGATGGGGCATGGTATATCTTCTTGTATCAAGTTAGTGTTGATTTTCGACGTATATTCAATGGGTACTTTTGCCACGCGCGTATCACAGCACTCGGAGGAAGCATCATTCTAGCTAGAAACCATTCCTGATTGCTTTTCTTGAGCGATTTTCCGACCATTGCATTAGAAAGATTTACTAGAAAAAAAAGATGTTCAAAAAGCAAGGAATTTAAAAAAAATATTTATAAATGATTTAACACGAAAATTTCTTTAAAAAATTAACAGATCCAAAAACACCTTAGAAATATTGAATCCATCCAAGAAACACCTATTCGAATATTGCAGAAAATATATCAGTAAACCTCTTAAAAGGTACAACAATAACTGAAAGTTATCGAAAACTTCAAAAGAGGTTTGAAAGCTATGCATATCTACCAATCTTTCAAATGATTCGAAAATATCTAGAAATAAGGGAACTTAGAAATAAAATATCTGATATTTTTGATTCAACTGAGTCACTTTTTACAAGTTTGCCTTCCATTCAATACAACCAAGAGCATTGAAAGCATGGAATGTTCCCTGCCATGTGATTTTGCACTGTACATATTTTTATTGATTTTTTTTTAAATTCAGTTGAGAATTATTTTTAACAAATTCAAGCTTTAAAAGTTATAACACTTCGAATCTTGGTTAAACATGTTGTAATAGTGTCACTTTTGGAAATATTTTTTCTTGACACGAATTCCAAAACTTTGGTAAAGTGTCTTAAATAAACAAAAAAAACTACATATTTTTTTTAGGCGAAAAACTATTTTCGTTTGAATTCCAATTGTCATCCATATAATGTTTAAGTGTAAGCGATATATCAAAGCAAAACAAAACAATAATCTTCCTTACTGAATCTGAGCCATTTTCTCAATTTAGGTCGTGTGAATTCCCACAGGACTCGAAAGAAAAGGAACCCGTCAAATAAATAATAAACGAATAACCTAATAATAAACTAATGAATACATACCACTTGTTGTGAAACAATATAATATATTTAATAATGAGTAGAAAAAAAATGCTCAGAAAGGAAATTATATAAAAAATAGTGAGTTTAGGGACCAAATTTCAATAAAAGTAACTTTTGAGTGACCAATCTGAAAAAAGTGACAAAGTTACTAAAAAGTGACCAACTTCTAGCCCTGCTGTCGAACTCTTTTCGGGTTACCTTTTCCGGCACTGCACTTCCTGATTACGTTGCGATCGGGAAGGTTCGTCTACCTGTGAGACTTTATGTGCCTTCGGTCATGTTCTGCCAGAATTGCAAGCAGTTGGATCATACGCTCGCCTACTGCTGCAATCAGGCACGCTGCTCTAAGTGCGGGGAGAAGCATGAGGAAGTTTCGTGTACAATACAAGCAGCAAGCAGATGCTTGTATTGCACTGGTGAAGCCTCTCATGCTCTCTCGGCGTGTCTGAAGTATATATCGCGCCGGGAAAAAATCAAGACTTCTTTGAAAAATCGAGTAAAAACCCAAGCAACCATAATTCCCTTAAAAAGGTTCCATAGAAGCTTTATCAGCTCTCGTTTGTGTCTGAAGAGAATGCTAATCAGCCCAAAATTTAAGTTCTTAAAGCTACTTTCAAGTTCGTTTAGGTGGCTGTAGAGAACGCTATTCAGCTTCTAAGAGAATATCAAGAAACTTCTACCCGCCGAAAAAAAAATCCGATTGACAGATTGCTCTGACAACCACATGTCAGATTGCTAGGTTGCCGGTCTATCAAGGTCTATCTCTATGATTTTAATTATATTGTTTTGAATACAAAAGTTGCTTACACGCCTAGAGAATTGAACCGCTGCTCTCTAGGTTGCAATGAAACTCACCAGCCTCTCGACCAATCCAGCAATAGATAATTGCCACTGTAATGATTAGTATTTAAACTTAATGTCATTTGAGATGATTGAGTGGGTTGGTCAATAGAAGGTACCTTATTTCGTTCAAAGGACTTTCAGTACACAATATGAATCATAACAAAAATTCGCATCATCAAAAATTTATTCGAATATCTTAACATTTATAAGAAAAATTCGAAAAAATCTTGAATTCCATTTGTAAATATCAGTACAGATATAAACAAAATAAATACCATGACGAGAAATTGACAGACATTTTTGACATGTCGCTTAGAATTCCCATATAGGTTCTTTAAAACACCTTCAAGTATCTTAATGGTGCGCTTTAGAATGTTACGCGAGCGTTATCGACCTTCTTGAAAAACATTTTTGACATGTCGCTTAGATTTCCCATATAAGTTCTTTAAAACACCTTCAAGTATCTTAATGTTGCGTTTTGGAATGTTACGCGAACTTTATCGACCTTCTTGAAAGAAGTTCCATTAAAAGCGCTTAGAAGTTCCGTTATCGATAGTTTAACCTTTCAAAGGGCGATGGAAGTTCCTGAGTAACTTTTACGCGAAAAGAATCACCTGAAGTTCCCGTAGAACATTTTTTCAGCCAAATGTGAACTTCGGAGCTCCATCTTTAAGTAAAAACGCGACTTTTGGTTACTTGGGAATGTCCTATAGAGACATGGTTCTGAAGTCTTTGCCAATCGTCTCAGAGAACTAGTTTGACCTTCTAAGTGATTATGAGTCCGATGGGGAGGACCCATGTGAGGGAACATCAACTGGGTCATTTTCAAAAAATAATGTTTCACAGGCTCCAAAAAGGAAACGCATCACTACGACACAAACCAGATTAGCTGCCAGCAAAGTTAAAATTAACAAAAATCCTCAAAGTGGAAATAGTAATTCTGCCCCTCCTATTCAGAGTCCTCCGGGTTTTAATCCGTCCCCGAAGGACTTTCCCTCCACTTTCTGAAAAGTCAAAACCCCAGGCTTTCCTTCAGAATCCAGGTCCATCAGTAGCTAACAGGAATGCAACAATTCCCAGAGAAACTGCACCTGACCCATCGTCAAATGGTTTTCCCAGCTTTTCGGCTGATGGAAAGATGAAATTCTCGGAAATTGTTGCGTTCATCCTGGACTTTTTCAGTGTACCAGCAGGATGGAGGACTATGATTAATATGTTTGTACCCCTTTTGAGAGAATTATTGAAAAAGAAAGCTCTCACTATGACCTTCATCGCAGAAGCAATTTCTTTTGATGAATAACTCGTCCAATGAGGGGAGAGAAATTGTTTCGGTATTGCAATGGAACTGCAGAAGTATTTTACCAAAATTAGACCCATTTAAAATATTGGTACACAATTTGAATTGTGATGTGTTCGCCTTATGCGAAACTTGGCTCTCTCTAAACGTAGATTTTCCCTTCCACAGCCACAACATAATTCGCCTGGATCGACATGGGCAAAGAGGGGGTGGTGTTCTTTTGGAGATCAAGAAATGCCACTCTTTCTATCGTATTCCACTACAACCATCTCCAGGTATTGAAATCGTCAGTTGCCAAGCTAGAATTAAAGGTCAAGATCTTTGCCTAGCCTCGGTATATATTCCGCCAAATTCAAGCGTGAGTCGGAACCAATTGGCGAATATCGTTTCACTTCTCCCAGAACCCCGGTTAGTTCTGGGAGACTTCAACTCCCATGGCGTGGGCTGGGGTAGCTCACGTGATGATGATCGTGCTAACATTATTTATGAGCTGTGCGACGACTTCAACATGACTGTCTTAAACAATGGGGAAGTGACTCGAATTAATGGATCCCAATCACAGCATAGTATTTTAGACCTTTCTTTAGCTTCTTCCTCTCTGAGTTTGGATTGTACGTGGAAGGTAATCCAAGACCCTCAGGGAAGCGATCATTTGCCTATCAATATTTCTATCATCAGTGGTCGTAGTCCACCCGGAGAAATCAATATTCCTTATGACCTCACAAGGAATATAGATTGGAAAAAGTATGCATCGGATGTCATTGAAGCCATCGACTCAACAGACGACCTGTCTCAGGAGGCAGAGTACAGTTTTATTTCCAGGACAATTGTGGACTGTGCAATCGGAGCACAGGTCAGACGGAACGAATGCTCAACGATACAGAAACGGCCTCCCACTCCGTGGTGGGATGGTGATTGCTAACGCGCGCGAGGAGAAAAGTGCAAGGCGTTTGTTGAGTTTCGCAGAACCGGATTGCCAGAGAAGTTCCAACGTTACTTGGCCTTGGAACGCAAGTTCAAGAACTTGATCAGGGGCAAGAAACGTGGGTACTGGAGGCGATTCGTGGATGGGTTATCTCGAGAAACGTCTCTGCACACGCTTTGGAAAACAGCTCGAAACATGCGAAATTACACACCTTCGAACGAAAGTGAAGAAAGCTCGAGTCGTTGGCTGATACAGTTCGCGAAAAAGGTCTGTCCGGACGCAGTACCAGCTCAGAAAAACTATCGGGATACAGAGAATAGTTCCGAAACGGAGGATCAATTCTCGATGGTCGAACTTTCACTTGCGCTCTGGTCATGTAACAATTCAGCTCCCGGACTGGACAGAATCAAATTCAACTTGTTGAAGAATCTGCCAGATACCGCTAAGAAACGCTTGTTGAAATTATTCAATAAGTGTTTAGAGATGAACATTGTGCCGCATGAATGGAGACAGGTGAAAGTCATCGCCATCCAAAAACCGGGAAAACCAGTTTCTGATTACAATTCGTATAGGCCGATCGCAATGCTCTCGTGTCTCCGGAAATTGCTCGAAAAAATGATTCTCTTTCGGCTAGATGAATGGGTTGAATCAAACAATCTCTTGTCAAGTACACAATATGAATTTCGTAGAGGCAAGGGTACGAACGACTGTCTAGCATTACTTTCATCAGACATTCAATTGGCGTTTGCCCAAAAAGAGCAGATGGGGGCAGTATTTCTGGACATCAAAGGGGCATTCGATTCGGGCCCATAGAAGTGCTATCTTGTAATCTTAACCCTTGCGGACTTTCACCAATTTTGAACAATTTTCTATATAACCTGTTGTCTGAAAAAATCATGCATTTTAGCCATGGAGAAACCAAAGTTGAACGAATTAGTTAAATGGGTCTACCCCAAGGATCATGTTTAAGCCCCCTGCTATACAACTTTTATGTCCGAGAAATCGATAGTTGTATGGCACAAAATTGCACGCTACGACAGCTTGCGGATGACTGTGTTGTTCATATCACAGGTAAAACAGACACTCAAATAAAACCTCCTTTGCAAGAAACTCTAAATAACTTATCACATTGGGCCAGGAATCTAGGTATCGAGTTTTCACCTAGTAAAACCGAGTTAGTAGTTTTTTTCAAGGAAGCATTTCCCTCCTCAAATAGAGCTCCTTATGATGGGTAGAACTCTAACTCAATCTCTTAGTTTTAAATATTTGGGTGTCTGGTTCGACTCTAAATGCCTCTGGGGAAAACACATTAGGTACTTGACTCAAAAATGCCAAAAGAGAATCAATTTACTTCGAACGATTACTGAAACCTGGTGGGGTGCTCATCCACAGGACCTCATCAGGTTATACCAGACAACGATACTGTCGGTCATAGAATACGGAAGCTTTTGCTTTGAATCCGCCGCGAAAACTCACTTGATCAAACTAGAACGAATACAGTATCGTTGTTTGCGTATTGCCATGGGTTTTATGCAGTCGACACATACGATGAGTCTCGAAGTACTGGCGAAAGTGATGCCGTTGAAAAATCGGTTCTACGATTTATCGCTACGTTTCCTAATTCGAAGTGTAACTATGAATCCTTTGGTGATAGGAAATTTGGAAAGGCTTATGAATATTAATCCGCAAGTCAAATATGTAAATAATTATCATACTTTTAGTCAATTAGAAATAAATCCTTCTCTATTAAATTCGGACACGAGTCACTTTTACCCGATTAGCAGTTCCTTGATAAAATTCGATCTGTCCATGACCGCTGACATCCGTGGAATTCCAGATCACGTCCGACCCAACATCATTCCTTCAATCTTTGCTTCAAAAGTACGTGAAATTGATCCTATAAAAATGTTCTTTACTGATGGTTCTAGAATCGACAACGCGACTGGCTTCGCAGTGTATAATGAGGGCTTTGAAGCTTCGTTCAAGCTTCGAGAGCCATGCTCTGTTTATACTGCTGAGCTAGCCGCTATTTACTGCACCTTGGAACACATTCGCACACTGCTCGTAGACCACTATTTCATCTATTCGGATAGTCTCAGCTCCGTTGAGGCGATCCGATCGATGAAACTGATGAAGCGCTCTTCCCATTTCTTGTTGGAAATTTCAGGGATATTGGGCGCTTTGATCGAAAATTCGTATAGGATTACCTTAGCTTGGATCCCGTCTCATTGTCTTATACAAGGCAATGAGAAGGCGGACTCATTGGCTAAGGTGGGCGCGTTACAAGGTGAAATCTTTGAGAGGGTAATAACTTACAATGAATACTTTTCAATACCTCGCACTTTAGCGATTAATGCTTGGCAGTCTAGCTGGGATAATGGCACAAAGGGACGTTGGCTCCATACGATTATCCCTAAGGTTCCGACGAAGGCATGGTTTAAGCATTTTAACTTGAGTCGCGACTTCATTCGCGTGATTTCTCGGCTCATGTCAAATCACTGCCGGCTTGACGCGCATTTGTTTCGTATTAATCTCGCTGCAACCAATGTTTGCGTTTGTGGGGATGGCTACCACGATATCGATCATGTTGTATGGACGTGTGAAAGGTATGGTCAAACGAGGGCTTGTCTACTGGATACCCTTAGGGCCCGATGTAAACTACCTGGTGTTCCGATTTGAGACATTCTGGCAAACTTAGATTTTGGATATTTGTTCCCAATTTACAAATATCTCAAGCTGTCTGACTTGGTCGTTTAGTCCGCATACCTACGTAAACTCTCCCCTTGTGTGTTCTTCATTTAATGTTTGTTTTGTTTTTTTTATTAGTACCACCTCTCATCCAACGGGTTAGACACGGACGTATTGAAGGCAATGTTCCGAAAATCAATCAAAATAAACACTCAGGATGCGTTTCCTGTTGGATACATTCTGATTGTATAATGGGATAGCGCCTCTCGCAACTGCTTCGCCTGGCTGGTATGCAATCTCGATCAGCGCTCCCTATCAGCTATGCAAACCGAGTCGCATCATTCAGAATCATCGGTTTAGCAAACATCGCATATCGGAGATGAGAGAGATACCAACTGATACAATCTGAATGTCGCTCACTCAGTATCCGCCTGGCTGATTAGAAATTGAAAAGACGGCGGAAGTGACCGACCATCTTTCCATCACAAACACAACTACAGTTTGATTTTATTCTTACTGTAGTAAAAAAAAGCTGTAAAATCATATAAATTTATTGATTGGCTATGTTTAAAATCAAACAACATTTGCTAATGATCGGTTACATGTATCACTCGCTCACTGCCTGAACCATTCACTCCTGATCCTAGCCCAACATGATTCGCCGTATGCATCGCTCAATAATGAGATTCCAATTTGATGATAGTGCTGCACTGTTTTGACAGCAAACATCGTGCGAGGTGATCTGTATTTTAGCGATGAATAGAACGATCGATGATCGGATAAGTCCAGTAGCAATCAATAACAAAACCCGATCGCTATACGTTCAGTTGCGAAGTGCATTCAGGAACATTCATTGAAAATGAGTGATTTTCGGAACACTGACTGAAGGCTGGTCAGAAGGATGGAGACCGATACCAAACCGTAGCTATCGAAACTACAGCTACAGGAGGCCACCACCGAACCCTACACTCAGGCAAATTCTTATTATAATTTTTATAAGATGCATCTTATGAACCGCTTTTTAGAGTGTAAAATAATTTCTCATAAGAGTCTTATGAAATTCTTTCAATTTTCATACGATGTTCTTATGAAAAATAGAAGAAACGGCATTGTGTGAAAGTAATGAACACATTCGTTCATTTCAACAGTTTTTTCATCATCTAACAGAACGAAGCAATCGCCAGTTCATAGTTACTAGTTTTACTTCAAAGATAAATGATATTGTCATTTCCGGAATGGTAAGTCCGATTTGTTGTTTCTGATGTGAGCGACATATTAGTAATTTGAAATACATTTTTGTTTACTTTTCAGCTATCTGATCTAACAAGGTCGAAGATTGGGATGCGGCAAAAAAAACTTTGATGGAAGCGTCTGTTGATGCACTGCTGATGGTGACCATAAATGATTTGATTTCAAACAAATTTGGCAAACAATAAAGAGAATGTTTTCAGCATGAAATATCTAAAATTATTCTTATTAGAAAGTGATTTACTGTTTCCATAAGAACCTCTTATGAAAAGCAACAACCTCTCATTGCAATAGGCGTTCATCTTCAAAGTTCATTCGCGTCATAAGACAATCTTATGAATTTCAATGATTTTTCTTATGGCGCCACTTCATAAGAGAATCTTATGGCATACATAATAGTATTTTTCTGAGTGTAATGGAAAACTGCGATCGAAGGATATCCTCCTATAAATCCCCTCCTTTCCTTCATTTTAAGATTTCTAACAGTTGAGTCGCCGCGACTATTACGGCTCCCTTTCCTACTAACCTAGTGAATCGAATACACTCGGCACATTAAAACTTTGTAAAAGTAAAAGGCCTTTAATAAACTAGTTGGAAATAAAAAAAAAAACTTTTTTTCTTTGTTTATGAACAGTTATAGTGCTATTTTTATAAACATTTAATGATAAATTTTTGATATTTAAAAAATAAGAGCATTTTCCAAGAGTAAGCCCGTATTGGACAAATGGATAGGAATCCTATGAAATCGTTAATTTTGAAGAAAAAATTAAAATGGAAATAGTGGGAGGGCCTAGGGGAATTTGTGAAAGTAAAATTTCATTTGTATTTTGAAGCTCAAACTATTTAGCAATTATTATCAGTGATGGTAAATTTCGCCCGTCACGCTTGACCCGACTAGTTTTGTTTCATCAAACGACTAGCACTGTTCTCAATTGACGGAGCCTCACTACTCGCATGACGGATAAAGCACGACAACAATCAACATTTCTCCATCATCGACTGACGAAGCTCCTACACATCCCGATAGGAAATTTGACAGTTGAAAAATTTCGCCGTTCACATATTTAGTTGGGTGCCGATTTAGTCTGGCTACGAATCACCCTACTAAATCAATGACCCTATTTAGTATGCCGATTAATCGGGCTACGCTTGAATATGAAATAGGTGCCATACTAAATCGGCTGATGAGTAGGCTCACACAATTACGCATGATTTGGTAGCACAATTAGTGGTATGAATAAGGTTTAGCAATTGCTTCGGTAGCTTTTACTTAGCTCGAAATCAATCAAAGCAAAAGTCAAAAGCATTTGCTTAGTTTGGTATGAATAAACATTTGCTTAGCGGATGTGTACTAAAGTCTTAGAACATAGCTTTTGCTTCGAAAAATAGAGCTATCCAACCAGCAGAATCTGAAGTTTTCTAAAGTAAAATGAATGAAGCCGATCAGAAAATTGAAAAGTACGGCTAAAGTAGCCTTGAAGTCGACGAATCGGGTGGTGGGTGTAAGAACGACCAGAATTTTTTTGTTAATGCGTGCTCGTATGTTGATGTTTAAAGGAAAATGAATACATATTCGAATATTGTCAAACAAAAAATGGCCTAACTTTAACATTTATCATAAGCTCTCCCACATGTATTCGGATCGGGATAATCCGATGTATAAAAAAATAGGCAATAGGCGCGCATTTTCATTTAGATTTTTTTTTAAATCTTAGGATTATAAAAATTATATAAAAATGTGAGATCTCTATAATGTTTCAAATTATTACAATTTATTTCTTACTTTGAGCCAATTGGGACTTCTTCTACTACAGCCGGATTTTTTTTTTAATTTGAAATATTTACTAATTGATTTGTTTATTGTCATCTTAGACGAATTTATACAAGATTTTATACAACGACAGGAATATTAAAAAAGTTGGGTTATCACTTCGACTTTTCTTTATCCATGTTGAAAATACCTTTTTGAATTGTTTTGAAGTGAAATATTGCTAATTTGATAAGTTCATGACGTTATTAAAGAATTTTTTATTGGAAAAGTCTGCTACCGAGCATGCTAAGAAAATAAAGCAATTACTATGAGATTTGTCGAGCAATTGCTTCAGATTTGAGGTTTATTCATACCAAACTAGCTTGTTCTAAAAGTAAAAGCTCCTGACTGAGAAAACAGCTGTCAAAAAAAACTTTATTCATAACAACCGAAGCAATTTCTTTAAGCGACTGCTCGATTCAGTTTAGCAAATGCAATTACTAAGTTTTTTTCATACCACCCAATGTTGCTCTCTGCCAGCAAGTCCCAGGCCCAGAAACCTTCGCTCTCAATCTTTCCTGGTCCTTCCACATGCTTCTACTAATTACGGTCAAAATGCACCACTTGCTAGAATATCTAGAACGTTCAATCGCATATCGTCAGCTTTTGATTTTCATTTATCCCGAAACACATTAAAACGTAAATTTCGCAGAGAGCTTTTGTAATTTAGGCTTATCTATACTTAAATGTGCAAACATTGCTAGATTGTAAGGTGTGTTAATTTTAAGTACTCGATGTATCATTTGGATTTAAATTGTAATCTGTTGATGCAAAAGATGAGGGTTTTACGCGCATATGAGAGGGATCCAATCCAACTTATATGGGCTTTTTCCCCTCCAATAAAGAAAGAATAAGGAATATTTGAATATTCCTTGATGTTTTATAGCATTTGAACCAGAAAAAAAAGTCGTTCAATTAGTATTACCTGCCGTCAGCAGCCGATCGAAGTGTAAAGAGCTTTGCCAGTCACTCTCAGGAGAAATTTGACCATGGGTGGTATGAAAAAAACCTAGTAATTGCTTTTGCTAAACTAAATCGAGCAGTCGAGCAGTCGCTTAAAGCAATTGCTTCGGTTGTTATGAATAAAGTTTTTTTTAGACAGCTGTTTTCTCAGCCAGGAGCTTTTACTTTTAGAACAAGCTAGTTTGGTATGAATAAAGCTCGAATCTGAAGCAATTGCTCGGCAAATCTCCAAGCAATTGCTCTATTTTCTAAGCATGCTCGGTAGCAGACTTTTCCAATAAAAAAAATCTTTAATAACGTTATGAATTTGTCAAATTAGCAATATTTCACTTCAAAACAATTCAAAAAGGCATTTTCAACATGGATAAAGAAAAGTCGAAGTGATAACCCAACTTTTTTCATATTCTTGTCGTTGTATAAAATCATTCGCCTAAGATAAAATTAAACAAATCAATTAGTAAATATGTCAAATTAAAAAAAAAATCCGGCTACAGTGGATGAAGTCCCAATTGGCTCAAAGTAAGAAATAAATTATTGTAATAATTTAAAACATTATACAGATCTCTCATTTTTATATAATTCTAAGATTTAAGAAAAAATATCTAAATTAAAATGCACGCCTATTGCCTATTTTTTATACTATGTGGTGGGGGTGGGGGAGAACTTATGATAAATATTAAAGTTAGGCCATTTTTTGTTTGACAATATTTGAATATGTATTCATTTTTCTTTAAACATCAACATACGAGCACAAATTTACCAAAAAAATCCGGTCGTTCTTACACCCACCACCCGATTCGTCGACTTCAAGGCTATTTTAGCCGTACTTTTAAATTTTCTGATCGTCTTCTTTCATTTTACTTTAGAAAACTTCAGATTCTGCTGGTTGGATAGCTCTATTTTTCGAAGCAAAAGCTATGTTCTAAGACTTTAGTACACATCCGCTAAGCAAATGTTTATTCATACCAAACTAAGCAAATGCTTTTGACTTTTGCTTTGATTGATTTCGAGCTAAGTAAAAGCTACCGAAGCAATAGCTAAACCTTATTCATACCACTACATGTGTAGGAGCCAATGGTCAGAAAATCAATCAAAATAAACACTCAGGATACGTTTCTTATTTGAAACATTCTGACTGTATAATAGGAAAGCGCCTCTCGCAACTGCTTCGCCCGACTGGTATGCAATCTCGATCAGCGCTCCACTCAGCTATGCAAACCGAGTCGCATCATTCAGAATCATCGATTTTGCAAACATCGCATATCAGAGATGAGGGAGATACAAACTGATCCATTCTGAATGTCACTCACTCAGTATCCGCCTGGTTTTTTTGAAATCGAAAACACGGCGGAAGTGAACATCTTTCCCTCACAAAGACAACTACAATTTGATTTTATTCTTACTGGTGTAAAAAACGCTGGAAATTCAAATAAATTTATTAATTGGCTATGTTTAAAAACAAACAACATTTGCTAATGATCGGTTGAATGTATCACTCACTCACTTCCTGAACCATTCACTCCTGATCCTAGACGAACATGATTCGCCATATGCATCGCTCTTTGGTGAGATTCCAATTGGATGATAGTGCTGCACTGTTTTGACAGCAAGCATCGTGCAAGGTGATCTATATGTTAGCGATGAATAGAACGAACGATGATCGGATAGGTCCAGTAGCAATCAATAACAAAACCCGATCGCTATTCGTTCAGTTGCGAAGTGCAATCAGGAACATTCATTGAAAATGAGTGATATTCGGACCACTGGTAGGAGCTTCGCCAGTCCACTATGGGGCAGTTCCATACAATGAGGCGGCAAAAAGTATGATTAGGTGTTTTAGACTATTTTGTTATTTTTGAAAATTTTGTACGAAAATTAACTATTTTAACTAACTTAAAGTAAATGCTAACAAAAATTTTGTATATATAACTTTTAAAGTACGATGCTTGGTGTTATTTTTGACCCTACTTTTTATTTCTAATGAAAACCGGGTTTTGTACTAATTGATCATTAAATGATAAATAACATCAAGACATTTCATGAAACTCAAGAGGAAAATGTGTGAAATGATTGATCAATCATGAGAAACATTTTTTTTTGACAAACCAACATCAACTTTGTTGAATTTATACTCATTAATGGGCAAAAAATACCCATTTGCATGATATTTTCAGCATTATTTGACTATAACTCAAAAAACGGTGCTTTATGGTGCCTGGAATCTCTTTCATTGTATTTTAAGGGCTTTAAACTAGATCTTGATAGTGAAAAGAGTATGGGGAAATGCGGGGATTTTTTTTTGGCAAGGCTTTCAAGTTTTTGACTTTAAAAAAAATAATTATTTACTCATTTTTATCATAGATCAATTTAGTGTGTAAAAATATTGAATGGTTCAAATGATGCAAGGAATATTGAAAGAAGGTAGTGCCGAGAGCCATATTGGATTTTTTTCGTGACGTCACTGTTGCCAAGCTGTCGAAGGTTTATACTGGTAGAACCCAAAATTTCAAAGTTAAACACATTAAAGAACTAAATTAAAATCCAATTTGATTCGGATTATGTTGTAAGGTTACTAGTTGATTGTGCTATGAGGTTTTTTTGTGTGTTAATAGACTGCAGTATGTATTATTCTTGAATTTGTTATTGAATGCACAGTCATGCTCTATGCGAAACGAGCAAAAATAGTAATTTTCCCCTTTCAAAAGGTTTGATAGGTAGTTTATGGCAGTGCACCTCATCGTCATGATTTGAATCTAACATGGTGTACCATATGAATTTCTTATTTAGAACAATTAACCCCAATAAAACCATTGCAACTTTGGTTTACTAAATTCAAATGAGAGATTGTGGTTGGATTCGAAAAATACTATTTTTGGTTATTTTATTTTATCAACGATTCAAACCTAACTGATTTCAACATTTATAAGCAAAATTTTGAACTAATTATCAAGTTTTGTCAATTTGAGTGAGGATACCTCAGCAACTTCAATCGTCTGAATTAAAGCAAAACAATTACTACATTCAACTTTTTTAGTATCAGTTTTGAAGAACAATAATATTTCTAGAATTGTGTGCCTTCAAAGTTGAAAAAATCTTCAAATTTTTGCAATTTCTCATAAAAAAGTTAAAATTTCCATATAAATTCACAGATTATTGGCAACAGTGACGTCACAGGCGGTACTAATACTAAAGCAAGGCTGCCTCGGCACTACCTCCTTTAAATATTCCTTGCAAATGATGGCTTTTAATATAAGCACAGAAAACAGACGTACAAGCTCGAACAAAAAACCGTCAAAAAAGTGTGTAAAATTTCAAATGCTATCACCAAAAATACGTTAGAAATTGACTGCAAACAGTGTCATCTATTGCGCCGTTCAAGAGTTACAAATCATCTTTTAAGTGCCCAGTTTTCGAAAAGGCGTAATCGTAGCCAAAAAACAAAAATTAGTCAAAGCCAATGGGCTAAGCTCAAGGTTGGTATTTGACCTTCTGCGACTGCCGATAAGAGTTCCTTAAGGTCAATCTCAATAGACGATCGCATTAAAGCTCTTGTCTCGTGAGATGCTAACATTTCAAGAAAATACATACACCGTTTGAATATAATCATAATCCTTGTTCAACTCGTCGCCAGATGGGGTATGTCGAGATTTGAAGTGCAATCAGATACACGGTATGTAATATCATCGGTATAATTTCCAATCCTTCTGCAGCTTGTTAGCCAAATAAATTATATCATAAGTACCTAAACTGCAGAGATCGCAGAATTAAAGATCACGCCAGGCAAAATGGGTTTCAGTTATAGTAAAACCCTTTTTTTTTTTTTCGGAAGAAAACCTTCTTTCAGAGCACATCTCTCATTTATTTTCGCATAAAATTCTTGGATTTTCATATGACTAATGCGTGATTTTTCATAAAATAAAATTATTTTTTAATTGGCTACAAAAAAATTGAAGCAACAACTCTCTCAACTTTCTGCAATCATTTCTTTTTCTAATCGCTAGAACTCATATCTAATACTAAAAGCTGAATTGGCCAGATAGGCGAAAATCCATCAAAAAAACGAAGAACATCAACTTGGGCCCATATTTACCTCGAACGTTAAAAAGCCATTGGATTTGTAAGTGCTTACTAAATAAAAGTTTCCTTTAGGTTGACCTGGTTCTATTATTGTCTTATCGAATTTATCAAATTTACATCCCACTTTAGCCAAACATCAAAGTCTCAAGTTTTTACTTAATTTATATGCCTAACCAACGTGTAACCTGAAGGTGCTCGCCATGCCCCTATTTTTCTTATCAAACGGTAACTTTTAAAATAAATTTCCATTCAGTTATGAGTACTGGAAAGAAACACTTATTTCGGATTTTCTGCAAAAGCAGATTCGTCAGCAAAGCAGATAGTTTTAAAATTAAAAAAAAATGTACAAGTCATAACAAACATATATGCTAAAACACATTTAGTGAGCTAGTTTTGAACTAAAATCGTTAGGAACTTGAAAATAAAATATCCACCTCAAATACCGATTTTCATACCGATTTTTAGGATTTACATACCGATAAAAGATTTTTTTGGGTTTCAAAATACCGATAGAAATGTTACATCACTGGTAGTGAGGCTCCGTCAATTGAGTAAGGTGCCGGTCGTTTGATGAAACAAAACTAGTCGGGTCAAGCGTGACGGGCGAAATTTACCAACCCTGATACCTATATTTCATTGTATTGTATCTAATCTCCGCGAAACTAAAATGTTATGTTTTCTAACTGATTTTGGCTGCGGCCCTCTAAGTCATAGGAAATTTTTTAATGCGGCCCGCACACCTAAACGAGTTTGACATGCCTGATTTAGCTGATTTTTTCAGCATTTATCAAAATCATTTTAAGCATCATATTGAGCTGTTTTTTTTCATAAAAATCGACCCACATTTGGTTTTATATGATGATTCGGCGGTGTACCTTGCATAGTTTTCTAGTTATAGTTTAAGCTTATTCAACACATCATTTATTTGAATGGCAATCTATTCATATCTAGAAATAGTAAATTCATGAATAATTTCCTTTGTATTTACATTCCTCATGACATTATCTAAGTTTAATGTAACATTTATTTTTTTATAGATTGGTGTAAAATGTATGGTGAGGTTGGATAAAAAAGATGATCGACCTTCCATTTGCTACATTCAAGATATGCAGCCAAACAGAGGACCGTGTATTGTTTATATTGAAGAAATAGCGGCGTGCCGCACTGTCTCATTTGACCAGCTTCAACCTTTACCGATTGAACAGATCAAACCATTTGTTACACATAAAAAATCACGAAAAATAGATTTGTTGTGTCAACAAACTATTCAAAATCATTTCCACACTCGTAAGGAGCTATCGAAAACATTAGAATATTAAGGTACTTATTATTGTTGTTTCGTAGATATTCAAAAGAGATATTCCAAAACGAAAGATAAAAGCCTATCCAAAATTGATAATTTCGAAAGCGGCGATCCTACTAAAATAAACAGCTACTCGAAAAAATCAATACTATTAGAAGATTTTAATAGCATGTATAATTTCCAACAAGTTGCTCCGGTGGACATGATAATTATGCCAGTTATAACTAAAACCATCAAATTAGGAAAATATGACAGCGATCCTCAAAGGGACATCAGCTGTCGTTCGCACCCACCAGAGGCTGACGATGCAGTTGTGGACTCAATGTCGCCAAAGTTTCATGACATAGTTCAATCGGGTTACTCTCCTGAAGCATCGGTAAGCCAATATTCATTATTTTTACATACAGTATTGCTTGGCTCATTTCATTTAATACTGTAATTATTTCATTTTTTACATTGTTGATTATATTAAGCCTTCATACATCGGTTTAAGAAAATACGATTAAATATTTTTTATTAAAAAAATATTATAAATAACTTAAAATATGTGGCGTCAGTTTTGTTGTATTTTTCAGTAACATAATGCTATTTCTATTTGTTTTAGGACCTGCATAATCCTATAGCTCCATTCGCATTTTATGCACAGCCTCCGCCGTTTAGCATTGCAGCACCGATACCGTACACATACTATGGAGTACCGAATCCTTTGCTAACTATTGCAGGTAATTCTTACCACTTACGTTGTGATAAAATATTATTTCAATAGCGCTTTTTCAATACAGGTCCGCTGCATGAAGGAAGTAATGAATACATGCCAAATTACAGTGTATGTCATAGCGTCCTACCAAATGGAAATGATTTACCATGTAAGTGTTTTAATTATTTCATGCCTGCATTCTATATATGCCTAGAAGACTGCTTTAACCAACTATGTGTTTAAATATGATTATTCATGGTTCACAAAATGCACTTTCTATAAACCAAATAATAATGTTTTTGAAGTAACAGTTCTCTAAGCAAACAGTTACTTCCAGAGAAACATTAAAAACATATAATATATAATACAATATAACGCAATATAATTATCTGCCGCTGCCGGCAAGTCTGTCCCATATGCAAAAACAACGAACCGAGAAAAACGGCTTTAAAGTTTTTTATAAACTTTCGTGGATTTCTCGGTTGAAACTTTACCTTTTTTACTTCTTTCTTCACAGATATTAAGATAATTGTTGTAGAATTTCGCCCAATGTGTTTTTGATTTGGAAGTTGTTGATGCGGAGGAGAAAATAATGATGGGACAGCCTTGCGAGTATATTTCGCATGCGGATTAAATATATGTACCCGCAAAGCTGTCCCATACTTGGCTTTTCTTTTGTCAGTTGATCATTTGATTCTTTCTATCTGCGCTGTATTATTCACTTTACTGATTGTTTACTGATAAAAATAACTTTGAAATGATGTTTATGACATGTTTAGATAGTCAAAGATAAAGAAAGTTTATCGTAAGAATTGAGTGGGTCTAAAATAAAATGAATAACAACGTTCCATGAACAAAACAACCTGTACCATCATATTTTGGAAAGTTTTTCGGTCGATTATCTTTTTAGAAAGACTATAAATACCTTCAAATTAAATTAATGCTGAATCAGAAACAGCAAAGTATCTGGCAGCAAATACTTGATGAGAAAAATCAATTCAATATGACTTAAGCGTGTGCTACCAGGTACGCGTATTTTTGTTCATAGATTTTATAAAATTCCAAGCAGCAAGTAACAGCATGACAAAAACCTAAAAAGATATGGCTTTGTAGCTGACTATTTTTCATGTTTTACAAAGAACGATTCAATAAGCTTCATGAGAAATTAAAAATAAAACAGTTTGATGGAATTTACTTATTAGGCTAAACTTAGCTTGTAAAAATTATGGGGATTGTTATTTTTATCTTTACTGTACTGTTTTATCGAGTATAAATTTCGCATTTTCAATGAATGCTTATTTTGTTGCACACATTGTATGAATATTTGTAAAATTAACGTAAATTAGAGGAGCAATTTTGAAGCATTCTGTATAAATAGACATATGGGACAGCTTTGCGGGTATATTTCATATGGGACAGACATGATTTGGTATTTTTTTTCATATATGTTGAGAACAAAGTTATGAAAGTTTTTAGTCTAAATTGAAGAACTAACTGTATTTGAACGATTTTTGAGATAAACTGAAAAATGACGAAAATGCATATGGGACAGTCTTGCGAATAGCGGCAGTTATCCACTAACAAAAAACTATTGTTGTGAGTAAGTTGTCGTTAAAAAAAGGGCGCCAATAAATAATCATACGAGACACCTAAAATTAGTCGAAAATGTAGAATGTGCTGCAGTAGTTGAGTTACAAAGCTTTTAATTTCGGAGTTTTTCTGTTTAGAGCGGTCCTTGATGTGTTGAATTGAAAATTCATTATTTTGTTAAATAATATACAAACTGTTGTTCCGAATCAAACATTCCGTGACGGTTTCTATTACAGATCATGATCCAGTTACATTACGATTTTTCTTCAATTTGGGAATCGATTATTTTCGTTTAATGAACACGCAATGTGGGTTTCCAATGGAAATCCCACCTTTTGATATGATCGAAACGCAAGGATGCGATAATGATAACATTCAAAATGTTAATAGTCAAAAACTATCAAACACTCAGTCCTACGTTCGGTCTAATAACGAAAATAACGAAAGTAACAGTGCTCAGAATAATTCAAATGGAATGTCACAAACAAATCGTAGATACAGCTGTAAACAGAAAGCTACGAAAAGAACAGATTACAATTCAAAGCCCAATACGACCAACATATTAAAAACTCATAATACAAACTTGGAAACTAAACAAACAATTTCAGTTGCTAATGAACTTTCTAATGATGTTTATCCAGGCACGGAATTCTTACCGGTAGATAAAAAATGATTATGAACTTTTGCTTTATCTCAATTAACAAATATGTATTTTAGACTCCTCTATGTCATCCATCGGTGTATTCATCCACACCAGTCAGCACCATCCATCCAGTCGGCATACCCTATTATACGGTGGACAATGCAAATGTGGACTTAACACAACAGTCGGCTTGTTTTTTACCTCCGTATATGGTTAATCCATACGGCACTTTCATTCCACCACCCAACGGTTTTATTGTGAAGCAGCCAGAATTCGTACCAGATAGCTTAGAAAATACGGAAAATGGGAGTGTTGCTGAAATTCTAGACTACAGTGGAATATCTGGTTTCCAGACTCAGGGCTCCGCACCTTGTTAAAAAGTATGTACATTTACCGTCTTTTATTTTAAATGAAAAAGCGACGCCCATTTTTGATGTGACGGGGCACCCTAGGAAACACAACCGTCACCAGTGCCGTGTCGACGAACTTGTTAAATTGTTGCCAATAATTGTAGAATTCTTAAAACATGTTACAGGGTGGCCACATAACCGAAAATCGACAAAAAATGGGAATTGAAAATCGCACCGGGAAAACTGCGAATTTATGTCCAAAACCAGGAAAAACACAAAAGCAAACCAAAATTCAGTTTTGGTTTCAAGATCAGAGGTTTTACCAAAAATTCAAAATTACTATTTAAATTTCCAGATCAGAACAGTTCCAAAAATTTGTGGGAAGAAAACCATAAGTTTTGAAATAAAAATAAAAACTACTCGGATCTCTCTTCAAAACCAATTGCGTCTAAATTGTAAAAAAATCTCACAATTCAGAACTCTGTTGCAAACTTGAATATGTAAAAGAGACTTACCCAAGCAACCAGAATTCCCTTAAAAAGTTTCCATAGAAGCTTAATCAGCTTTCGTTTGTGTCTGAAGAGAATGCTAATCAGCCCAAAATTTAAGTTCTTAAAGCTACTTTCAAGTTCGTTTAGGGAGCTGTAGAGAACGCTATTCAGCTTCTAAGAGAATGTCAAGAAACTTCTACGCGCCGAAAAAAAAATCCAATTGACAGATTGCTCTGACAACCACATGTCAGATTGCTAGGTTGCCGGTCTATCATGGTCTATCTCATTGATTTTAATTATATTATTTTAATTACAAAAGCTGCTTACACGCCTAGAGAATTGAACCGCTGCTCTCTAGGTTGCAATGAAACTCACCAGCCTCTCGACCAATCGAGCAACAGCTAATTGCCACTGTAATGATTAGTATTTAAACTTAATGTCATTTGAGATGATTGAGTGGGTTGGTCAATAGAAGGTACCTTATTTCGTTCAAAGGACTTTCAGTACACAATATGAATCATAACAAAAATTCGCATCATCAAAAATTTATTCGAATATCTTATTTAACATTTATAAGAAAAATTCGAAAAAATCTTGAATTCCATTTGTAAATATCAGTACAGATATAAACAAAACAAATACCATGACAAGAAATTGACAGACAGTTTTGACATGTCGCTTAGAATTCCCATATAGGTTCTTTAAAACACCTTCAAGTATCTTAATGGTGCGTAGAATGTTACGCGAAAGTTATCGACCTTCTTGAAAAACATTTTTTACATGTCGCTTAGAATTCCCATATAGGTTCTTTAAAACACCTTCAAGTATCTTAATGGTGCGCTTTAGAATGTTACGCGAGTGTTATCGACCTTCTTGAAAAACATTTTTGACATGTCGCTTAGATTTCCCATATAGGTTCTTTAAAACACCTTCAAGTATCTTAATGGTGCGTTTTGGAATGTAACGCGAACGTTATCGACCTTCTTGAAAGAAGTTCCATTCAAAGCGCTAGAAGTTCCGTTATCGATAGTTTAACCTTTCAAAGGGCGATGGAAGTTCCTGAGTAACTTTTACGCGACAAGAGTCACCTGAAGCTCCCGTAATACATTTTTTCAGCCAAATGTGAACTTCGGAGTTCGGAGTTAAGTAAAAACGCGACTTTTGGTTGCTTGGGTATATAAGGTATAATTTTTCTGTGATAGTTAGTGGTATGAATAAGGTTTAGCGATTGCTTCGGTAGCTTTTACTTAGCTCGAAATCAATCAAATCAAAAGTCAAAAGCATTTGCTTAGTTTGGTATGAATAAACATTTGCTTAGCGGATATGTACTAAAGCCTTAGAACATAGCTTTTGCTTCGAAAAATAGAGCTATCCAACCAGCAGAATCTGAAGTTTTCTAAAGTAAAATGAAAGAAGACGATCAGAAAATTTAAAAGTACGGCTAAAGTAGCCTTGAAGTCGACGAAGCGGGTGGTGGGTGTAAGAACGACCGGAATTTTTTGTTAATGCGTGCTCGTATGTTGTTGTTTAAAGATAAATGAATACATATTCGAATATTGTCAAACAAAAAATGGCCTAACTTTAATATTTATCATAAGCTCTCCCACATGCAGACTTTCTGAAATCTCGCGAGCACACACAAGAGACAGTGAGCATTGCGCCTTTGTTCTCTTTTCTCTCCCAGCTGCGACGAGCTGCGTACCGAGTACGGACGAGAAAAAAAATAGCCGAGGGAGACGTGTATCAAGGCATTAGGATTTCTGTTGCGATGCGAAAATCGGTTGCTCGTCTCTTGTTACGTTGTGCGAGGTACATGAGATACATGTACATGCGACAGCTCGTGCGCATTTTCTCGCGAGACGTCTCGTGTACTTTTCTCGTTTAGTAGAAAATTTGATTCCGTTTGCGGCGCTGCGTTTAAAGCCACGGCTTGCTCGTCAAACTGGTTAAACCAAAAGGTCGATGTCGTGTGGCGCATGGCAAACAATCAATGCATCTGACGGTGACATCCAACAGATGCCGCAGCCCTGCAGCTGATAGTAAAGTGAATTTTATAGTGTGGGATGAATCAGAAAAACGAAAATATTTTCAAAATACTCAGCTTTTTTGGAAATATGAGATTTCAAAAAGCCCTAATGCATTTCATAGTTGCATAGTTTACAACCAGCCCCATATAAACGAAAGCTGCTCGCTATCTAGTGCGAAGTATTTATTATATTTTTGTGCTGTCTTCGATATTTGATTGAAGGGTTCTAACGATATAGAGTTGTCCGAGAATTTAAATAACAACTTAGCGCTAATTGTTTTCTCTGGCCTTCTATTCATTCATTCAATTCTTCTCACACAGCATAAAAAACATGTCATTAAACGTGTTTAAAAACCGTGGTGATTAAAAGAAAAAAATAGATTAAAAATCTATCAAAGCAGATAGGACGTATTGAAATGTTCCTCTAGAAATGCTTATTTGATTTAAAAAAAAAAACTATAAATCACTTATTTTACTAAAAATACTCGCTTGTTTACCAAATTCAATTTCTGTCATCCTCCAACAGCATAGTGCTAGATTCAGACAACAGCGTTGTAGTAATATAGGAAAACTTGATGAAATAGTAATGAATCCAATGTACACTGAAAATCATGCATTATTTTAAACACGATTCATGCTATGTGATATTGACTGTATCCTTTACGCAGTATTACATGAGGTTGAATTGCAAGTGTATTTTTTAGGGTTTCATAGAAAAATAGTTATTTGCTCGAATTGATAAATACAAAATTCATTTATTTTAATTCAGTCAAACAATAAATGCCGAAACAAGTTCAAAAATATCCATGTTAAAATCAAATTTAGGGGGGGATTCAATTCAACATCATTTATTCAAACTGTTGAACAATTAAGAATTCATAACTTTTTCTTTGTAAGTAGTTGAAAATAATAAAAAGTAAATACAAAAAAAAAATGAGTCAAATTTTTTTTTCAGGTTTTACAAAAATCAACTTTCTTTAGCAGTTCCTGGTTGAGTCGAATAAACAAAATGTTCTGTAGATTTTCCTCGCCAAGCAACGTCCGATGTTTAGTCAGGATTAGGGCCAATTGACTAAATGAGCGCTCCACGCTGACCTGAGTACATGGTATAGCCAGAATTGCCGCAACTAACTTATACAATTCTGGTTTTGAGTTTTTGAGGGCGTACCACCATTCTAGGATCGATTGTTCTTGCTTTAGCCGTGGCATTCGAGAGAGATCATTAAGCTGATCCATGAGATTAGTGTCTTCCAATGTGGTGCTCGACTCATCCAAGGAATTCAAAAAGACCTCAAAGGGATCCTCAGGCTCATTGTTAGTCGAAGACGAAGAAGCGTTATTCCTGACCTGACAATGACCTGATATTTCTTGGATTGTGTCCCATGTCTGCTTGAGAAAGTCCTGAAAAATGAAAAAGAACTATTTAAAAATGTTTGAATAAACAGGTCGATTATATTAAATTACTAATGCCACGATCCTCTGTTCGTCTGTGATGAAAGGGCTGTTTCGAAAGTTAATCCTTGGGTCGACATATATTGCCGCCAAGAAGATTTTATTCGCCATTAGACAAACACGCCTGTTATCCATCTTCTCAGCCAGAATCTTGGAAACATCGTTATCTGTGCGTTTCACGATGAAAGTACACTTTTCCCAAATTAGGAAAAAATCGCCAAACGTAACTTGAGGGTTTTGCAACTTTAGTGTTGCATCTGAAACTGGCTTAAAAGCTTGTACAAACCTGTCGAGGAAAGCCCATGTCTCATTATCGATTATGGGTTTATCTCCATCGATTAGAGTTGAAATTAACTCTTTCTCATTGATCAAGGATTGTACCATACCTAATGTACGTACTATTCCATCGCGTTCGACAGTCCAGTTTGGGTTTAGATCGATTGCTCACTGAAAACATTTTCTTGAAAGGTAGCTTCCGCAGAACTTTCACCATCTTCCGTATCTCCGTAAGCTTTTCTTTTATATTGGCCTCTTTTAGGGTATCACTTACTGCTAATTGCAGCATGTGTTCGGCACAGCGTACACCTTGCAGGATGGGTTCAATCATTTCCATTGTTTGATCAGGTCCGTCGTCTTCGTGGGTTTCCACTTCATTTTCCTCATCATCGTCATTCTCGTTATCATTGATCTCGCCAAACAAACCGGAATCGTTCAAATCCAGTTCTTGGGTCATCCTGAGGCGGTCAATAGTTGCTCGCATATTTGTTGCGTTATCCGTCGTTACGGTCAGAAGTCTGCGGATGCCTATCCCATAGGGGTCTCCCATAGTCCAAAAGTTTCAACACCTCTTCTGTCAAGTTTAGAGCTGTATGCCGGTCGTGTAGCTCAATAATTTTCAATGTACGAATTTTAATTATCTTTTTGTCGACGAATTGTATATTGACACCCAGGAACTCGCGCTCCATCCGGGTAGCCGCGTCCATTTTGAGGCAGATCAATTTGTTGGCAATTTCGGACTTTATTATAAGCTGTATTTGGGCCGCCACCTTCGAAAGAACTCCACGAATTGAGTCCGGATCCAAATGCTTCAGTTTTAGACCTTCCTCGATGGGTCTGGCAATCCGTTGAAAAGCGGGATACTTCAGCAGATTGAGAGGCAGACCGTTAACCGTAATCAGCTCGACTATCGATGAAGTAAACGTTTTTTGGTCCATTCGCACCTCAATCTTAGCAAGCTTCCTGGAGGGACCAGGCTCTGGTTCCCCATCCTCCTCCAGAAGTCCATGTTGCCTGGCAAAATCCTTGTGGAGCGTTTTATAATGTCGATGGTAGCTGAACTTTCGTAAATCTGTTATTTTTTTATTGCACAGCAAGCAAATGGCAACTTTTGCTGCAATGTTTATATTAAACAATTCGTCATCATTTATGATTCTATGCGCCATTTTTCAAGAGAAAATCACTGATCACTACAAAAAAAACAACTTCTTTCTACAGAACGAGTGTTGCACTGATTGATTCCGTTTGTCTCTCTCTGTGGCTGCGCAGCAAACCATCGTACACGAGACGTCTCACGAGCATTGTCTCCCGAGCTTTCTCGCGTACATCCAGTACACAGAGCTCGCTCGTGTCAGAAAGAGACGATATATCCCTAAACGCATCGCAATATTTTCCGAATGAGAAGAAAACAAGCAAGCAACAAATCTCATGTGACATGCACAGTCGCAACGCTTGCGAATAAAAAAGCTGTGAGCGAGAGCAAACATTTTCTCGTCACACGAAAAAGCAGCGCGCGTACAGAAAGACTGCCCACATGTTTCGGATCGGGATAATCCGATGTATAAAAAAATAGGCAATAGGCGCGCATTTTAATTTAGATTTTTATTTAAATCTTAGGATTATGAAAAATTATATAAAAATGAGAGATCTGTATAATGTTTTAAATTATTACAATTTATTTCTTACTTTAAGCCAATTGAGGCTTCTTCCACTATAGCCGGATTTTTTTTAATTTGAAATATTTACTAATTGTTTTGGTTATTGTCACTTAGACGAATGATTTTATACAACGACAGGAATATGAAAAAAGTTGGGTTATCACTTCGACTTTTTTTCATCCATGTTGAAAATACCTTTTTGAATTGTTTTGAAGTGAAATATTGCTAATTTGATAAGTTCATGACGTTATTAAAGAATTTTTTATTGGAAAAGTCTGCTACCGAGCATGCTTAGAAAATAAAGCAATTGCTAGGAGATTTGTCGAGCAATTGCTTCAGGTTTGAGTTTTATTCATACCAAACTACACACCAAAAATTTTATAATTTTACACGTGCCAGAAACGCTTAAAAACCTAAAGGTTTTTTGATCCAATCATGAAAGGATCTAATTCTACATCAATTTGCATCTAAATTCAATTTTTGAACAGAATTATATGTCATAAAGATGTAAAATTATGTTTTTAAAAATAAAAGCGCAAAACGTAAGAGCTGATTCAAAAACATTGATTCCGTAAGTTTTTGAAATTTTAGTTGGTAAAATGGTGCTTAAAATAGTAAAATTTATGCCCTAACTTTTGTTTGAACTTGCTTTACATTGTTCAAACACTCTTTAGCTAAAGTGTATCAAATATATGTTTAACTGTGCCATAGTGAATTTAGAACTGTTGTGTTTGGTTAATCGTTCAAGTTAGCATTTTTTGTTAACAAAGTTCTAGAAGAAGATACGCTACAGAGATGAAAAACAATTGCAACGATGGAAGGTATCCATGGCGTAAGTTGTTCTATTGAATAAATATAAAAAACTTGTTCTCAATCGTGTTTTTTTTGTTTAGTAAATAAACCGAAAGTCACCGGGGACTGTTTAGATATCAACAACATCTAAATACAAGCGTTCTTAAGCAACAGCAAAATTTTCGGTTTTATGAACGCCCAGCTTGATCAACAGTAAGTATTTAAAATATTTTATAAATTTCCTTTTGAATACTGCTTATTATCGTCCTTCCATTTAGTTAGATAGAAGTTAGATTTGTACAAAAAAAGAACCTAATATTTACACGATGAAAACTCATTACAATTCCTTCAACATGAGAAGCCGACTATCAGTATTTATTACTTTTTTACAATTTGTGAAAAAAAAATTACCAATGAATCTACAAATCTGGTTTCTTCATTGTCAGGTATCATCATTTACTGCATTTGTTTATATCTAAATAATTAAATACCGTATGCCGAAAATTTTTCTTTTTAAATCATAAAATCATTATCTTGATTTTTTTTTAATGCGTAAACCATTCTCTTATAGTGAAATATACTAACCTTTTTCTCTATGGTCGTCTCGGATTTCCAAGATGAGAATAAATCAGTTCAAATTACTTGGTAACACCAATTCTGTAGCTCTAAATGTTTTTTTATAAAATTCATTTCCTCTTTAGACAAAATCTGCAATAAATTCATCAATGTATAAAGCTTATGCATTCAATAAATTTACCATACATACGTTACTTACCGCGACGGTTTGATTCTTCAAAATTACATTACTTTTAGGCTTGAATTTATCAAAATAAAAAAATTGAAAAAATATGAAATCGAAATAATTTACAAGAAATATTCAGGTCATCTATTCCGCTGCATACGTATGTATTGGTACAAACTTGAAAAAAAAAAACATGGAAATGCATAGACTGGTTCAGAAAAATGTTCCCATAAATCGCCAGTAAAAACTCATTGGAAAATGTACTGAGGTTAAAGAAAAACACTAGTGAATACAATATGAGTAGAAATAAAACATAAGGTTAAGTGTAGTAAATATAATTAAAAATACGTTTCAATTTTAAATTGAATCATCACATACTTATTGTTATTTCAATTAATTATCAATTATTGAACCATCTGAACTTCTGTGAATCAGCCAATAATCTTCAATACATTCAAAATCAACGAAGTGCCCTACCTGACGCAATGTTATATATGCTTTGCGCTTGGTTAGCTTTTTTTATCGTTTCTGTCAAATCGATGAACTTGGGTTTCAAATGGTCGCAAGTGATTTTACATAAACTATCTCATTTCATTTGAAAAAATTAATCAAGTTAAAAATTACCTTTAATCATGTGACTTGTCATTGTTTTCAGCATAGGGATATTCTCCAAAATATTCTCTTCAAGATTTTATAAATAAAAACATGTAGCATTTGAATTAAAATCCAAACCTCCAATTTTGCAATCTATGAAGAATTGCATTCATTAATTTTTAATAAAAAAAAAGCTCAAAGAATTGTAACGCATATTGGAAAAACCATTTGTTAAATCAAATAAGATGTTTAATGTAAATCACTTACGACCATTTGAAAACCAAATTCATTAATTTGACAAAAACGATAAAAACGCACAAATCGAGACCCGCAAGCGCGAGAACTACACAATAGCTTCGTTCAACGGTTGGTAAAAATCGGTTTCAACTGGTTTCCGTCAACTGGTAGATGTTCAACGAAACAATGTTTTGGTCGAAACTCGTCAGGTCGATGTTCAATGGAGCAAGTTGAAACTAGTGGAAACTAATCCAGCTCGGCAGCAGGATTGGTTTCGACCTGGTAGAAATCGGTCGAAGTCAATTGGAAAGAGACAGGTGATCAACTGTCAATCCATTTCTACTTGTTTCGACCCATTTCGACTAGGTTCCATTGAACAGACTTAATAATAATAATAATGAAAAAAAAATTCTGTGTTAATAATAATAAAACCTACTAGAAGCTGCGAATAAGTCAAGGGAAAAATGTCTGGAAAACTTCCTTAACATTTTTTTTACTTCCTTAATAATTAGTTTATTCTATTCTTAGAATAAAGTGAGAGTGAGCCCAGTGTTTCATTTTGTTTTTCAAATGTACATTAAATCTTATACTTTCAGATGGTTTTTTCATTGATGATATAAATATAATTTTCAATTAAACGCTGGATGAGAAATTCAATATTATTAACAACTGATCTGCTCGTGAGTACCTGTTCTGTTACAAAATAAGAGACGATAAAAACAACCAAAAAGAGCGTTTCTTCATAATAATGAAATAATTCTTTTTCAGTTGCGCTTAGATAGCAAGATGCCAGGAATCACCGTGAAAGATCCCGACCAGGACAAATTTTTTTGGGATATTGCCCACTTTCTGAAGAAACCAAGTAAACTAGGGACCAGATTACACCGAGCAAACACAACAAATTCAAAGAATTAGTCCCGACCGATTGAGTTTGGTCCGTTCCGTTGTGCGTCGCTCGTTTCATCAGAGCTCTATGGGTTGGTTCCAACTGCATTTACAGTGGCTGTCAGGAAGTGCATACGTACCACTTAAATTGACCCTTAAAACCGTCGAGCGGCTCAATATGATCGAAAAACTTTCAAAAGGTTTTTTTTTTAAATAGTTAGCGGGATCTGGACCGTTTACCGCCCAGGTCTCGATTATAATGAAACTGCTAGACTAGAGTTGTCGTAAAACGGAGTTTTGATGGTGCGAATCGTTTAGTGTTCAAATCCACTTTAAGATGGATGTACAATAAGTTTATTAATGACACAAGTGGTAATTACGTGAACAGATACTATTTATAAATCGAAGTCAACATATAGATATCAACTACATCCTCTAGCGGATTTGAAAATGTATCCCAAAATAATCATCCAAATAAGGATATGGTGGTCAGATTTTATCCAGGGTTGGCCGGTGTTAATTCCTGTACACTTGTAAACTTGAAATTTTTCAAAAATAACTTGAATTTACCCACCGCTAAACTTTAATGTTAGGAAAATCTTTTCAATTATTTAAAATTGTGCATCATTAAATTTCTTTTATAATAATGTTATTTTATTTTTATACATAACCATTGTTTAGTCCACGATATTTTTAGAAAAAAAATAGAATTATAATTTATCTTACAGAATTGAGGCCAATTTTACATATCAGATTAATCGAATTATAAAAAACGACTATTAATCGTAAAATGCATCAGGGATGATAACTTTTGAAAAACTAGATGGAAAACTTGGAAATAAAGTCTTGTTACAATATGGCGTAAATAACCAAAATTCTGAATTAGCTGATTAAAAAATAAAAAAATGCAAAATAAAATAAACGTGTGGCTTTAAAACTTTTGAATCCGAAAGCTCGTATCGTCAAACATTTGTACGACGTACTGTTTTTTCTGAAACAATCTAATTTTATGCTAAAAACGATGCTTCGCTTTTGTGCATCAAATTTGATCGAAGTTTACATCATCGATGATGTAATTTTGTGTCCAAATTTACACCAAAAACTTAATAGTGTGTAGTATGTACGATGCAATATTATATCACCAATGATCTAAATTTATGTCAATAACGATGCTACGCTTTTGTGCGTCCTACTTGACGTAAATTTACATCACTGATGATGTAATATTATGTCGAATGTGCTATTCAATTATAGCCAGAAATGTTATGTCTTCAAGCGTTTCTGTATTTTCCAGTGTAATTTTATGTCAAAAGTGATGCTTCTTTTTTGTGCATCCTTTTTGACATAAATTTACACCAAAAAATTAATAGTGTGTAGCTTGTTCTAAAAGTAAAATGGCGAGCGTGAACGTTCAGTCGTGCGTCAAGTGCAAGAAAAATATTAATTCTAGAAATGGAAAACCACTACAGTGCGATGGAAAGTGCAAACAATGGTTCCACAAGGCATGTGCATCTGTCTCCGATGCTGATTATCAGCAAATAATCACAGTTCCGGATAAATTTTGGCTTTGTGCTCCATGCAAAGAAAGCCGAAACAAAAGCAGAAGGAGTACGCTGAACATGGTGGAATGTTCTTTGTCTATACCGATATCAACCTGCAAGTCTGCTGTAGTATCGTCCAATCTGGAGGCCACAATCGATCGTATCGAGTCAAAGCTACACACTATTAATTTTTTGGTGTAAATTTATGTCAAAAAGGATGCACAAAAAAGAAGCATCACTTTTGACATAAAATTACACTGGAAAATACAGAAACGCTTGAAGACATAACATTTCTGGCTATAATTGAATAGCACATTCGACATAATATTACATCATCAGTGATGTAAATTTACGTCAAGTAGGACGCACAAAAGCGTAGCATCGTTATTGACATAAATTTAGATCATTGGTGATATAATATTGCATCGTACATACTACACACTATTAAGTTTTTGGTGTAAATTTGGACACAAAATTACATCATCGATGATGTAAACTTCGATCAAATTTGATGCACAAAAGCGAAGCATCGTTTTTAGCATAAAATTAGATTGTTTCAGAAAAAACAGTACGTCGTACAAATGTTTGACGATACGAGCTTTCGGATTCAAAAGTTTTAAAGCCACACGTTTATTTTATTTTGCATTTTTTTATTTTTTAATCAGCTAATTCAGAATTTTGGTTATTTACGCCATATTGTAACAAGACTTTATTTCCAAGTTTTCCATCTAGTTTTTCAAAAGTTATCATCCCTGATGCATTTTACGATTAATAGTCGTTTTTTATAATTCGATTAATCTGATATGTAAAATTGGCCTCAATTCTGTAAGATAAATTATAATTCTAATTTTTTTCTAAAAATATCGTGGACTAAACAATGGTTATGTATAAAAATAAAATAACATTATTATAAAAGAAATTTAATGATGCACAATTTTAAATAATTGAAAAGATTTTCCTAACATTAAAGTTTAGCGGTGGGTAAATTCAAGTTATTTTTGAAAAATTTCAAGTTTACAAGTGTACAGGAATTAACACCGGCCAACCCTGGATAAAATCTGACCACCATATCCTTATTTGGATGATTATTTTGGGATACATTTTCAAATCCGCTAGAGGATGTAGTTGATATCTATATGTTGACTTCGATTTATAAATAGTATCTGTTCACGTAATTACCACTTGTGTCATTAATAAACTTATTGTACATCCATCTTAAAGTGGATTTGAACACTAAACGATTCGCACCATCAAAACTCCGTTTTACGACAACTCTAGTCTAGCAGTTTCATTATAATCGAGACCTGGGCGGTAAACGGTCCAGATCCCGCTAACTATTTAAAAAAAAACCTTTTGAAAGTTTTTCGATCATATTGAGCCGCTCGACGGTTTTAAGGGTCAATTTAAGTGGTACGTATGCACTTCCTGACAGCCACTGTAAATGCAGTTGGAACCAACCCATAGAGCTCTGATGAAACGAGCGACGCACAACGGAACGGACCAAACTCAATCGGTCGGGACTAATTCTTTGAATTTGTTGTGTTTGCTCGGTGTAATCTGGTCCCTAGTTTACTTGGTTTCTTCAGAAAGTGGGCAATATCCCAAAAAAATTTGTCCTGGTCGGGATCTTTCACGGTGATTCCTGGCATCTTGCTATCTAAGCGCAACTGAAAAAGAATTATTTCATTATTATGAAGAAACGCTCTTTTTGGTTGTTTTTATCGTCTCTTATTTTGTAACAGAACAGGTACTCACGAGCAGATCAGTTGTTAATAATATTGAATTTCTCATCCAGCGTTTAATTGAAAATTATATTTATATCATCAATGAAAAAACCATCTGAAAGTATAAGATTTAATGTACATTTGAAAAACAAAATGAAACACTGGGCTCACTCTCACTTTATTCTAAGAATAGAATAAACTAATTATTAAGGAAGTAAAAAAAATGTTAAGGAAGTTTTCCAGACATTTTTCCCTTGACTTATTCGCAGCTTCTAGTAGGTTTTATTATTATTAACACAGAATTTTTTTTTCATTATTATTATTATTAAGTCTGTTCAATGGAACCTAGTCGAAATGGGTCGAAACAAGTAGAAATGGATTGACAGTTGATCACCTGTCTCTTTCCAATTGACTTCGACCGATTTCTACCAGGTCGAAACCAATCCTGCTGCCGAGCTGGATTAGTTTCCACTAGTTTCAACTTGCTCCATTGAACATCGACCTGACGAGTTTCGACCAAAACATTGTTTCGTTGAACATCTACCAGTTGACGGAAACCAGTTGAAACCGATTTTTACCAACCGTTGAACGAAGCTATTGTGTAGTTCTCGCGCTTGCACTGAACCAAATCTGGAAATAAAATCTACTAGGTCATTCCAATAATTTTTAAAGTTAATCGCTCATATACAAAGTAATGATTTATCCTGTACAAGTTTTTGGAAAATTCAATAAATTCTGCAAGTGTATTTTATCGATGAAAAATATACTAAAAAGTATAGGAAAATCTAATGAATACCATGAGCCTAATAATCTTAATCAAATGTATTAAAAAATTCAGTAATTTTCAAATGTTTATATTTATATAGAATTTATATTTAGCATATCTGATAAATTCACTAACAATTCGCATCGACTCGACCTCGACTGATTTGTAAGATTTGGTTTGATAAGAAAACCTGTAAAGTGGCCAAAAAAGTACTGAAAACTGTACGCACCAAGGCCGAAAAGATCGCTAGCGATGAAGGTAAGTGGAAAAACTGTTTTATTTGGCGATAATTTTAATTTTTTCTAACCCCCGTACAGCTCGCAGTATATGCAAAAAAAAACTCTACCATCCGGCCGGACAAACGCCGGAACAGTTCCAGCGGCGAACGAGGTGAAAACGGGGCAGAAACGACCATGCATTCACATCATGAACAGCAATACTTGGCGGAAAAAAACATCACTCATCCAGTTCCTCAATCATGATTGCAAAAACATAACCAATCACAACATTCCGAAGGCTGGAGGAAGAGATATCAACACCACAGAAGCAGCTACCAGGAGCCAGTTTTTTTCACCTACGGCGGAAGCGCACTAAGCCGTCGCTGATCGTATCACCATCGCCACCACCAGCGGCAACAGCAGCACCACCAGCGGCAACAGCAGCACCACCAGCGACAACAGCAGCACCACCAAATCCAAAAGCTGATATCCGCCGGTAACGTTTCTCGCATCGCATCAACCAAACTCCTGTAAGTTGTAATTTTTTCTTCTCCCACGGTGGAAGTGGAAAGGAGATATAAATAAAATATTATAATGCTTCAAGCCAAGATGTTTTATTTTTCATAACAAATCCATTTAAATATCGAAAGTAGAATTACATACATTCATTTCATTGTCTAGAATAATCATTTTTATCAAATTACGATTAAATTACTTTCATTGGAAATTCCTATAAAATTTATCGGAACGCTAAACTATATGCGCAAAATTTTGCGCTCATATATAAAAAGTATTGGATTTTCTAGTAGTGCAAAAATACTAAAATTTCCGATACTGTTTATAGCCCGATTTTGCTCAGTGTGGGTCTCGATTTGTGCGTTTTTATCGTTTTTGTCAAATTAATGAATTTGGTTTTCAAATGGTCGTAAGTGATTTACATTAAACATCTTATTTGATTTAACAAATGGTTTTTCCAATATGCGTTACAATTCTTTGAGCTTTTTTTTTATTAAAAATTAATGAATGCAATTCTTCATAGATTGCAAAATTGGAGGTTTGGATTTTAATTCAAATGCTACATGTTTTTATTTATAAAATCTTGAAGAGAATATTTTGGAGAATATCCCTATGCTGAAAACAATGACAAGTCACATGATTAAAGGTAATTTTTAACTTGATTAATTTTTTCAAATGAAATGAGATAGTTTATGTAAAATCACTTGCGACCATTTGAAACCCAAGTTCATCGATTTGACAGAAACGATAAAAAAAGCTAACCAAGCGCAAAGCATATATAACATTGCGTCAGGTAGGGCACTTCGTTGATTTTGAATGTATTGAAGATTATTGGCTGATTCACAGAAGTTCAGATGGTTCAATAATTGATAATTAATTGAAATAACAATAAGTATGTGATGATTCAATTTAAAATTGAAACGTATTTTTAATTATATTTACTACACTTAACCTTATGTTTTATTTCTACTCATATTGTATTCACTAGTGTTTTTCTTTAACCTCAGTACATTTTCCAATGAGTTTTTACTGGCGATTTATGGGAACATTTTTCTGAACCAGTCTATGCATTTCCATGTTTTTTTTTTCAAGTTTGTACCAATACATACGTATGCAGCGGAATAGATGACCTGAATATTTCTTGTAAATTATTTCGATTTCATATTTTTTCAATTTTTTTATTTTGATAAATTCAAGCCTAAAAGTAATGTAATTTTGAAGAATCAAACCGTCGCGGTAAGTAACGTATGTATGGTAAATTTATTGAATGCATAAGCTTTATACATTGATGAATTTATTGCAGATTTTGTCTAAAGAGGAAATGAATTTTATAAAAAAACATTTAGAGCTACAGAATTGGTGTTACCAAGTAATTTGAACTGATTTATTCTCATCTTGGAAATCCGAGACGACCATAGAGAAAAAGGTTAGTATATTTCACTATAAGAGAATGGTTTACGCATTAAAAAAAAATCAAGATAATGATTTTATGATTTAAAAAGAAAAATTTTCGGCATACGGTATTTAATTATTTAGATATAAACAAATGCAGTAAATGATGATACCTGACAATGAAGAAACCAGATTTGTAGATTCATTGGTAATTTTTTTTTCACAAATTGTAAAAAAGTAATAAATACTGATAGTCGGCTTCTCATGTTGAAGGAATTGTAATGAGTTTTCATCGTGTAAATATTAGGTTCTTTTTTTGTACAAATCTAACTTCTATCTAACTAAATGGAAGGACGATAATAAGCAGTATTCAAAAGGAAATTTATAAAATATTTTAAATACTTACTGTTGATCAAGCTGGGCGTTCATAAAACCGAAAATTTTGCTGTTGCTTAAGAACGCTTGTATTTAGATGTTGTTGATATCTAAACAGTCCCCGGTGACTTTCGGTTTATTTACTAAACAAAAAAAACACGATTGAGAACAAGTTTTTTATATTTATTCAATAGAACAACTTACGCCATGGATACCTTCCATCGTTGCAATTGTTTTTCATCTCTGTAGCGTATCTTCTTCTAGAACTTTGTTAACAAAAAATGCTAACTTGAACGATTAACCAAACACAACAGTTCTAAATTCACTATGGCACAGTTAAACATATATTTGATACACTTTAGCTAAAGAGTGTTTGAACAATGTAAAGCAAGTTCAAACAAAAGTTAGGGCATAAATTTTACTATTTTAAGCACCATTTTACCAACTAAAATTTCAAAAACTTACGGAATCAATGTTTTTGAATCAGCTCTTACGTTTTGCGCTTTTATTTTTAAAAACATAATTTTACATCTTTATGACATATAATTCTGTTCAAAAATTGAATTTAGATGCAAATTGATGTAGAATTAGATCCTTTCATGATTGGATCAAAAAACCTTTAGGTTTTTAAGCGTTTCTGGCACGTGTAAAATTATAAAATTTTTGGTGTGTAGACCGGCTGATAAGCTGGCAGCAGGAAGTCGTTGCGGAAGTAAGAGGAATCCAAATTACCCTTGAAGAGCTACGTACAACAACAGAAACCCTTATGGATGAACAACAGCAGCTTCGTGACAGCAACGCGTTGTTGCAAAAACAATTGGAAAACAATGAAATTGAAATTGATAGGCTGAAACAGGACAAATTTCGAAAATCCTTTGAAATATCGAATGTTCCAGCCCAGGAAGGGGAAAACTTGCTTGACATAGCAACCAAAATATGTCAGGCAATGGACGTCCCATTGGAAGCTGATGAGGTACAGGAAATCTTGAGGGCACCTAGTAATCTGTCTTTCAAGTCTAAAATTCCCCCCTCAATACAGCTTAAATTGAAGTGCAAGGAAAAAAGAGACGAGATTTTAGCTAGAAGAAGAGAAAAGAAAAATTTAACCACTGCGATATTGAACATGGCAACCGAAAATTCGCAAAATACTAACATCTACATCAACGAGGTGTTAACTAAGCGCAATCGGTACTTGTTCAAACTAGCAAGAGATCTGAAACACAAAGGCAAAATAAAATTTGCTTGGTTTAAAGAAGGCAGACTTCTAGTTAGGAAAATAGAGAAGGGCAAAGTACACGAAATATCATCCGCAATAGCACTAAATGAATTCGCTCAATGATCCTAACTTCCATCTGCCATTTACACCAAGTACCAGATCAATCTCTTCAATAGCTAATTTAAAGTTTAAAAACAACAAAAGTTTGAAGGCATTCTACTTCAACGCTAGAAGCCTTAATGAAAAACTTACCGAGCTTGAGTTCCTTTTGGATGAAACAAAATCTAAAATTGACATTCTGCTTATCTCCGAAACATGGACAAAAAAAGGTATGGAAACCGACTCAACACTACACAACTACAACTGCTATTTTGCCTCAAGGTCAAACCGCAGAGGCGGTGGTTCTGCGATTTTTGTCCATAAAGATTTCTCCAGCACCCTTCTATATTCGGCATGTGATGAGCACAACAGCATTGTCGCAGTGGAAATCAATGATCCCGAAAAAACAACACTCGTCAGCATATATCGTCCACCAGAAACTTTATCACTTCAAATAGATAGTTTCCTACAGCTGTTGGAAACTTTCTTCACGAAATGTCACTCCAAAACCGTTATTATGGTTGGCGATTTCAATTTTGACCTGCGCACATCAAACATCAACGTAGACAGATACAAGAATGCTGTACACTCCAATGGATTCTATTTCTGCAACCAACAACCTACCCGATACGAAGCCTGTTTAGACCACGTCCTCTCGAATAGAACTGACCTTGTTTTCACCATTCAGCAGCTGCAATACAATCTGTTTGACCACGATGCACTTTTTATCGAGGTTGGCCAAATTATTACTCGACCAAGAGTGACCGGTGAGTTCTATACGAGAGTCAACGAAGTTCATCTGCGAGAATACCTCTCCAACAACCCAATCGACACAAGTTCCTACCTGGATGCTGAGTCCATCTACAACTGTTTTCTCTCGCAGCTCAAAGTTGGTGTGGAGCGTTCCTCTAAAAAAGTTAAATTCACCCGAAGCAAAACCAGGAACTCAAAACCTTGGATCGATAGTGAGATGATCGATTGCATTCGCTGCAAAAACTACTGGTACTCCAAACGTCGTCGTAACCCTACCGACGATTTTCTCCGGGACATGTATGTGTCTTGGTCAAACCGGGTCACCAAAATGAAAAGAACAAAAAAGAAAGCTTATTTTGCTGGTAAATTCTCACAAGCTGGGAATGATCTCACCAAAACGTGGAACGTGATAAAGGAGATACTAGGAATAAAAAATAAGCAAACTCAACAGTTGACTTCAGCTCTTAGTACACATTCCGACAAACAACAACTACTGGATGATATCAATACCTTTTTTGTTTCTGCTTGTGAGGATTTAGCGAACAGCATACCGTATACAGCTGTTCCACCCATCGATCTGCAAACAAACTGTATTTTTGCTCTCCGACCAGTTACTATCGACGAGCTACGAAAGACGTTGTACGCAATGAAAAACTCCAATTCATCAGGATACGACGGAATCCCATCACGTATGTTAAAATCATGTTCTTCTCAACTACTTAACGGCATGGTTCATGTTGTTAACAGCTCAATTGTACAAAACTGTGTCCCCAACTCTATGAAAATATCTAAAGTAGTAGCTATACCTAAACAACCAAGAGTGAAACAGTTTGCTGATTATCGACCAATTAACATTCCCAGTGTCATTGACAAAGTTCTACAAAAAATGGTTAATAACCAATTCACAAATTACCTAGAAAACAGAAAACTGATTTCATCTCGTCAATACGGTTTTAGACGCAGTTCAAACACGGAATCAGCACTCTTTGATGTCGTGTCAGAAATACAAACGCAATGCGACAATAGAAACAAAGTTGCGGCATTGTTTTTAGACCTCAGCAAAGCCTTTGATACTTGTGACAGGCGTATTTTGCTCAGAAAACTGAATGAACTGGGTGTGAATGGATCTGCTATGGAATGGTTCAAAAGTTTCTTAAACCATAGAGCACAGTTTGTTCAAGAAGGTGAATTGAAAAGCGAGCAGAGAGAAATCCATTATGGCGTGGTTCAAGGAAGCACCCTAGGACCAACCCTTTTCAACTGTTATGTTAACAGTATTCAGAATCTCCCCTTGCGTGGAACCCTCTACATGTTTGCAGACGATATTGTTCTCGTTTATGCTGGCGCATTCCTCGATCAACTTGAACGCGGAATGAATGAAGACCTGCGAATCCTTCATAGATGGATGAACCAACATAAACTAACAGTGAATGTTTCTAATAGAGAATTCGTTTTCGTGTGGTGGTGCACCGGGGCACTACCGGTAGTGCACTTTTTGCTGTTTTCATGCTCGTTTTCAGGATGGGTAGTCCACTGGTAGTGCACCATAAAGTGGACGGTGGAACACTCTGAAAATATTCGGTGTTGCTTGCGCTCTCACCAATACTATCATGAATTTTGACAGCACATGCTTCCCGATGTAAACACATATCAGCTGGTTGGTTTATTTCTATACCGTATAAATTGCGTTCGAGTTGTTTTTTTCTCTTTATTATCCCGAAGAACGGAAACTTGTTCCGGATTCAATACCAGTGCCGTTTCCAACAGAGGCGAAGAATTTCACCTGGATGGCACGTTCCAAAGCAAACAACGCTTCCAAGAAGAAATGTGCCCAGAAGGCTTGCTGCAATCAGTTCCAGGCGATGCCGAAAAAGAGCAGCAAATCCGAGTGCAAAAAGGCCAACTCAAAGATCTGGTGGAATCGCCCAAATCGAAAAGTTTTCTTGTTCGGAAGGGTCCTCTAAGTTGGTCTCCACAGCAAGAAGCGTTCAGCTGCATCGAAGCTACTCTGCTTCGAGCTGTGCCTTAGGATGATGATGCTCGGTTGCGCCAAGTCCCGGATTCCCACCCGTTGCCCTTCAAAAACGGTAGTTCGAGACTACACCCGCATCGGGAGCTTGAATTTCGTTTCGGTCTGTTAGCTAAATTTTCTCCCCCGATTTCCGCGATCTGAGTTCGCCAATTTGACTTCCAAGAATTTTTCTTTTGTCATCTGAAAACGGAAATAGGTACTCGAGGTATTTGCGAGGAATAAACGTTCAAAATACCGGAACCTTCAAGCTGGGGTAACTGCAGTCTAGCAGCAGCAAACATAGACCACCCAGAATCAGCTGGTATTGCAGTTATCATCAGAGCCAGAGGCGAATCTATCAAGCAAAATAAATCTGAAATCTTCACAATTCAACATAGTATATAAATTCATGCTAAAATTTTCATATTATTTAAAAGATAATGATCAACTTAAGTAAATTTCATTTCAATTTTCGAAGTCAAACGAAAACAAATACCAGCTGTAATGGATTTTTGACAGCTTGATGTTTTCTGTTGACACTGCCGATTTCACGTACACCAACAAAGGTGGGTGCGAAACTCGATGCATGCTCGTTTTCAGCTTGGAAGGTGCAACACTTTCGGGTGGTGAAAACAAATACGGTATAAGACTAAATACATGTTATTTAACACAGTTGAAAATCGTCGATTGGAAATAGTTTACAACGAAAAGCAAGTAGAAAATGTCTCGAGCTACAAATATTTGGGAATTTGGTTAGACTCTGGACTAAGATGGAATGTGCATATACGACATTTATGTACGAAGCTGTCACAAATTGCCGGAATATTTCGTAAGATGTGTGATTCAGTTCCGGAGACCACAAAACGCAGCTTATTCTTCTCGTTATTCCATTCCCATCTTTGCTATGGCATAGCGGTATGGGGTTCAGCCAACAGAACAGCCATGCGACCAGTTCAAATTCTTCAAAATAAGGCCATCAAAAATTTGTTTGGCTATAATCAACGAACGGGCACCGAGTACATTCATAGAAAGCACAATCTGCTTTCTGTAGAGAACGTGTATGCAGTCGCGGCTTGCGAGCAAGTTCACCGAATTTCGAAAGGCACGATACACACGAACACAACACTCAGCAGAGTATCACAAGTGCATCATCATAACACCAGGAGCAGGCACCTTTTAACCGTCAACAGAAGTTATTCGACAGTCTACGGTTTGAATTCGGTTCTGGTACGAGCCTCAACTATGTACAACACGTTACCACCCACCATGAAGGACTTAAGTGATAAACAGTTTAAACAAAAGATAAAGCTACTCAAGCTCAATGAACTATAAATCTTAAAATTTTCCTTGTCTTGTCAAAAAAATAATTCATTTTCCTCTATAAAAATCAAATAGATCAGTTTTTTTTTGCATCTCATTATGAAAATTATGAAATTGTAACATTGAAATGTAAAACTAGTTAGTCTTTAAGAGCCAGCAAGGCTCATAGATAATCAATAAATCAAAATCAAATCAAAATCAAAAGCTCCTGACTGAGAAAACAGCTGTCAAAAAAACTTTATTCATAACAACCGAAGCAATTGCTTTAAGCGACTGCTCGACTGCTCGATTCAGTTTAGCAAAAGCAATTATTAAGTTTTTTTCATACCACCCAGTTAGTGGTATGAATAAGGTTTAGCAATTGCTACGGTAGCTTTTACTTAGCTCGAAATCAAGCAAAGCAAAAGCCAAAAGCATTTGCTTAGTTTGGTATGAATAAACATTTGCTTAGCAGTATGTGTACTAAAGTCTTAGAACATAGCTTTTGCTTCGAAAAATAGAGCTATCCAACCAGCAGAATCTGAAGTTTTCTAAAGTAAAATGAAAGAAGACGATCAGAAAATTGAAAAGTACGACTAAAATTGCCATGAAATCGACGGTGCGGGTGGTGGGTGTAAGAACGATCGGAAAAATTTAAGTCAATACATGCTCGTATGTTGATGTTTAAAGAAAATTGATTATTGTCAAAAAAAAAAAATGGCCTAGCTTTTTAACATTTATCATAAGCTCTCCCACACGTTTTCGGATCGGGATAATCCGATATATAAAAAAAATAGGCAATAGGCGCGCATCTTAACTTAGATGTTTTTTTTAAATCTTTGAATTATAAAAAAATCATATAAATTTGAGAGATCGGAATTATGTTTTAAATTATTACAACTTTCTTACAACTTCAAGCCGATTGGGACTTCTTCAACTGTAGCCGGATTTTTTTTTTTTAATTTTGGGGATTTTGGCAACCCTGCTTAGCGTATGTTGTGTTTCATTGCGGTGAAATTTTGTATGTGAAAATAATGTGGAAATTGATTTTCATATTGTGAAAAGAGCATTTGGTTTTGATTAATAGTGTTTTATCGTCCGAATGATGTTGGAGATCGGTACCCGGAAGTGTTTTGGACGCAGAGAAGTGATAAAAAGGAAATGCAATCCGGAGTTTCTTTTCTTCTTTTTTTTCTTTTCGTTGTGTTTTGGGAGAACATTGCAACCCATAAAGCAAATAAAATCAGCTTCATGCCCATGAATCATATCCCGCAAATATTCATGAATACGAGTGTTACCCACTTTGGGTGATTCCGAATGAGAGTGTTTGCAAGTTGCTGCATACACTGAACCTCGAAAATACCCAAACTTGAGAACTTTCCCCGCCAACCCGAATGAAACTCCCTCCCTACAGGTTTGGCTATTAGAGGCATAACCCAAAGATAAGCTATTAAAGGAGAACTCATCCCCCAAAATCTGATACCGCAATAAAATGGAAATCAAAATAAAAAAAAATCTACAGGTACAGGAATCACACCCATACCTGCAATGGCTTTGCTATTACCATCTCAGGATGCTAACCGCTCGACCACCGGAGAGTTGATGAGAGAGGCAACTACTTCATCGTATATGCGAGACTTTCTGCGAATGAAGCGGGAATAAAAGTTATCCCCCAAAAAAAAAAACAGTTCTTCGCTTTGAACTTACCCCCCAAACCTAAATCGATGGAGGTAACAGAATCAGATGCGCTTACAACAAAAACCCCCCAAAAAACAGTTCTCCGCTTGAAGGACAAGTTTGGCGTATTGGCAAGCTGTGATTTTTCACAAACTTAAGTTGTAAATCTTGAACTTTGGTTTGGCGGGTGGCAGTTCTCAAGTTTGGGTATTTTCGATTTTCAGTGTAGGCTTCAAGGCCTGCTCGCTTTAAGAAGAAAAAGAAGGTTGGCTTAAGGAAAAGAAGAAGAGAGATGTTTCTTCCTCTTTGCCATGCTTCGGCTAGCTCATTAAATTTGGCCAACAAGGGAACTTGTGGTGATTTCAGAATGATATCACGAAAACATGAGATTTTAATGTTCATTTTATAACATAGCCTTTAGCAAATCATTTTATTTTTGGCTCCAATGGTCCATGGTCGAAATCATCGTGGGTGGGTAAGTAAACAAAGCATCAAATCATTGATTTCGACTTACGTACAAAAACTGCATTCTGTCGCACTCGGTGGATGGCTCGCTGACCCGGAGTTTTTCTGTGCGTAGATCTCCTGCTGCCCTGCTGTCATCCTCGGACCAAACATCACGCTCGCCACCAGGAAATGCGCTTCCAGGAACCGGCTAACACACCCCGGTGGCTCACGGAGCAAGCGACCGTCTATCGCTGTTGCTGCTTGAATCGCTACGAGTCTTCGAAACCCGCCACCAGGTGTCGCGATTGCCTCGCCCGATGAACTTTGTGGATTCTGGCCACCAGATGTCGTGCTGGTCACCACTGGCCTTTCCCACACGATACCGATTCTTCCGGAACGGGACTGCTCCCGCTGCCTGCCTGAGATCGATTCAGCACTGCACCCGGCGGGTGCCAAGTGCTCTGTCGACGGATCTACTCGATGCACACAAACTTTCGGCCAGAGAAGCGAAGTTTCTGGAACCACGTGAAAGCCGGTTGACCTTGACTCCCCTCGTTCTTTCCGACGACTCCTGTGTGACCGGGCCTCCGGTTCCAGTCGCTTCCGGAGAGATTTCCCCCGAATGTGGAAGATTCTTCTGTCTGGATCCAGGTTTCGTCCATTCACCGTGCCCTTTGCCAGAACGCTAGTCGAGAAGGAAAAAGAAAAAGAGAACAAGGAAAAAGAGCCCCTTCTTTGGGGGCTCTTTTGCTGTTTTCCTGATTCCGGCCTCTTTTTTCTTGTTTCGCACTGGCGCGTGGCCACGATTGCCTGACCGCAAAACTGCCGTTTGTTAAATCCTCCACCTTCCTCGGTTTTTTCTGCCGTTTGTTTCCGACCGCAGGGCAAAATTGTTCGCGGCGTCACTTTTTCGGACTCGCACGGTTAACAACGCTCCCGGAACTTTGCGGTTTTTTCTATCGCTAGCGTCTGGCTTTGTTTTTTTGTTTTCTCGATGTTGGCAATATGGGTACACGGTGTTTCGGAATTTGTTTACCTCACTGTATTTGGGTTCTCGTTTACCCAATTTATTGCACTGAGAGTAATTTGCGTCGATTATAGTTTGCAATGTTTTGAACATTTATTCCGAATTGGTTTAAGCACAGAATAAACCAAGTATAATATTTAATTGTTACACAGCATTGCCACAACAGAAAATTTTTTTCATGAGACGGTTTAAGGCGGCTCATGAAAAAAATTACAACTTTCTCGGAAAATGGTCGGAGATTATATTGATCAGAAGGCTTGAGCTAAACTCCAAATAAATACTTATCAACTAACTTAGTTGCGTGGCCCTAAAGGCACACCAGAAGTAGTGCACATAGTACAAAACGAAGATACTTATTCTAACCAAAGTAATACCAGCGAATTCTGGCAAATGGTGATCAAGATTGCGTGACTGAAGTGTGACAAAGTCACCGACCAATATCTTAAACTTGCTTCTCTCAAAGAATTTCTGCTGCAGCAAACACGCAGAAACGATCAAAAATCTTTAGTAAGCAAAAGGGTTTAGATCGAACGATGATTACGAAACTAAACGATACTATGTACAAGTATTTACAGAGAAACATGATGGTTTTATTTTCAGGTTCGTGGTAATTCGCAGAGTTCCAGGTAAAGGAGGATTTAGTCTCCTAAATCAGAAAGAGCCCAGAGTAGAGGTTTTACCGCGCCTCCAATTCGCGTTCCTTTTGAATTTTCTTACTGACCCCCGAAAATTTCTACGAATGTTTGTATTTGGATTTTTTGGATAATAAGAGTTATACCGTATTCGTTTTCACCACCCGAAAGTTTTGCACCATCCACGCTGAAAACGAGCATGAATCGAGTTTTGCACTCACCTTTGTAGGTGTGCGTGAAATCGGCAGTGTCAACAAAAAACACCAAGCTGTCAAAAATCCATTACAGCTGGTATTTGTTTTCGTTCTTCTTCGAAAATTGAAATGAAATTTACTTTGGTTGATCATTGTCTTTTAAACAATATGAAAATTTTAGCATGAATTTTTATCTTATGTTGAATGGTTAAGATTTCAGATTTATTTTGCTTAGTAGATTCGCCTCTGGCTCTGATGAACTGCAATACCGGCTGATTCTGGGCGGTCTATGTTTGCTGCTGCTAGACTGCAGTTACCGCAGCTTGAAGGTTCCGGTATTTTGAACGTTTATTTCTCGCAAATCTCATCTTGGTTCGAGTACCTATTTCCATTCTTGGAACTCGGATCGCGGAAGTCGGGGAAGAAAATTTTGCTAACAGACCGAAACGAACGAAATTCTTGCTCCCAATGCGGGTGTAGTATCGAACTACCGTTTTTGAAGGGCAACGGGTGGGAATCCGGGACTTGGCGCAACCGAGCATCGTCACCCTGAGGCACAGCTCGAAGCTGGCTGGTAGCAGAGTAGCTTCGATGCAGCTGAACGCTTCTTGCTGTAAAGACCAACTTATAGGACCCTCCCGAACAAGAATACTTTTCGGTTTGGGCGATTCCACCAGATCTTTGGGTTGGCCTTTTTGCACTCTGGTTTGCTGCTCTTTTTCGGCATCGACTGGAAACGATTGCAGCAAGCCTTCTGGGCACATTTCTTCTTGGGAGCGTTGTTTGCTTTTGAACGTGCCATCCAGGTGAAATTCTCCTCTGTTGGAAACGGCACTTGAATCCGGAACAAGTTTCCGTTCTTCGAGATAATAAAGTGAAAAAAAAACAGCTCGAATGCAATTTTTGCGGTATAGAAATAAACCAACCAGCTGATATTTGTTTACATCGGGAAGCACGTGCTGTCAAAATTCATGATAGTATTGGTGAGAGCGCAAGCAACACCAAATATTTTCAGAGTGTTCCACCGTCCACTTTATGGTGCACTACCAGTGCACTACTCATCGTGAAAACGAGCATGAAAACGATAAAAAGTGCACTACCGGTAGTGCACCGGTGCACCACCACTTGAAAACGAATTCTCTATTAGGCTGATGTCATGCTGAAGCAACTAGCAACGCGACCTACAACGCAACGTTCACACGACTAACCAGCTCTCATTTGATCTCCATGGAAATCGCGCAGACCTGTCATACTGGTCGCTTTGTGTAGCGCGACCAATCTGATGCCAATGTGTTTAGTAGCGCGACTAGTAGGAAATCCAATAGGAACATTGTTTTTTCTCGATTTGAAGCAGTGATTCCGGGTTTTAAGCACAATAGTACGAAGATCTGTCCGAACTTGTGATAATAAACTAAAAACAATCTTAATCGGCGAGAAAATTTTCATGAATTCTTAGTTCCGGCAAAAAAAACAAGGAATTTTGTCGGTTCAAATTTCGGCATTCTTGCAATCCGGGTCGTGATTTGATGAGTTTTTGATGGCTCCGGAAAGAAAGGAGACGATTCGAAGCATTATCAGATGTAGAGAAGTGATGATTTGTAGAGAATTTCAAAGTGACAGGTCGCGCCAGCATGACATACCAATGCAATGCAACGCAATCTTATTGGAACGTTGCGTTGCGTTGCGTTGCTAGTTGTTCCAGCATGACATCAGCCTTATTGATAGAGAAAGTAGCTTCAAATCCTCTACGTAGTACAAATACAAAGAGATTGTGATGGTTGTCGCTTTCGGTATGCACGGTTTGTCTCGTCCGGCGAACGGTTTCTTCTTCTTCAGTACTTTTTTCTATTCGTCATCGGTTTGTAGTCTTCATGGCTGTGTGTCAGTTTGTCACGATCTGAGAACGGCTAAGTGTTGTTGCTCTTGATTTCTTGTTCTGTCAAGCTTGGTTCTTTCCTGTATCAATGATGGTTGTGGTACTTGTTAACATTTTCTGGTGGAGAGGTGATTGCAGAGAATTTTTGTTGCTCATCACACCATTTATGTTGTTTTTGGAGATTTCTCTTAGTTGACCGGCATGGCCGTGTTCACATAGCTTGATTTCTTAGTGCATTGTGCTTTCGGCAGTTTGCGAGAGTCGATATGGAAGTAGCGACCGTCATAATGTCTACAGGGCTGGTAGCGAGTCACTTTTTAGTGACTTGGTCACTTTTCTTGGGTCAGTCACTGAAAAGTCACTTTTTTCATCATTTGGTCACTAAAGTCACTATTTTCCGAAAAATGGTCACTTTTATCACCAAAAGTCACTTTTTTCACCGATAATAAACCAATGAAAGAGTAATTTGAATTACGCGTGTTAATATTGACGGTAGTAACGGTAAATTACTTGATTGTCAGTCAGAAATTTTTTTCGCCTCCGGCGGAATTTCGGCATGAATCACCCTTGGCTTGAGACATTTCGATCTACGACATTATTTGACGTTCGTGAATTGAAACTAACTTTGATTGTAGATTCTAGTTTTTAGTTCAATCAACCTTTTGTATAGGAACTCAAAACTTGATATACAAAAACCCTATCTCGTCTTTAGTTAGAATGGGTTTTTATTAAGAAGTGTAACTAAGATTGAGATTGAAACGAACCATTTTTTTTATGAAAAAAAATCTTATATGTCATAACAAATGTTATGATGATATGAAATATTCTTTAAAAAACAATTTCAGACTCAATTTTATTTCGTGTTTTTTGTTCTTCTAAATACTTAAAAAAGGGTTGTAAAAATTTACACAAGGCCACAAAAATTACTTTTTTTTAGGTGCAATGAATTTAAACGGTAATTTCAACTAATTTGGGTTCCCCGAATCTAAATATGTATGCAATATTTCTATCAGCTTTTATATTTATTATTAACTAGGAAATTCTTCTTAAGTCTATTTTAAAACGACGTTTGCACATATTAAAAATTAAACAAATTATACACTAAATTAAAAAGTTCACAACACTTTTCAATAGGGTGGTTTTGGCCATAGGCAGTTCGGAGGTGAGGAATTGAAAGAAACTGACGTTGTCGAAGTGTTCTCGTTGGTACATAAATGTTAACACGTTGTAGAATGTAAGCACAGTCAATACGGTTGGTCAATGTGTCGAATATAAAACCTTGCTGCAGTTCGACGCGCCGCTTTTCGAGTGAGGTTAGACATATCAGAGCACACCTTTCCTCGTACGGTGGGTTTGTTATTGAAATGAAAATAATTTAAAATCTTTAGAGAAGTTTCTGCACTTTCTTTTTACAAAAACTCAAATCAAAAACATATTATTTAGAAATAAAAGTTTTATATGAATTAATGAGCTTTAAATAGAATCAAGTTTTTTTTACACTTTCTGCTGTGATGTCAAATATACTTGTAATGACATTTTTCCATAATCAGTTATCTATCAATTTTACTAGTAATAAACTCTTTATTACCAAAACTAAATGGCCGAATTTGAAAAAAATTCTAGTTGAGGACACTATTTACCAAATCAATAATTGAAAAAATAAGCACCAAAATGGTTATTATGAAACATGTTTATTGAAAAAACTCTTCCTGAAATGTTTTTAAAAACTAATCTTTTTTATTTCCATACTGTTTTTTCAATTTTTTAAATAAATCTACCGAATTTTATTGTACAGTTTTTTTTTTCAATTTTATAATCAACTTGCCGGATTTTTTTTAATCAAACTTTTTAAATTTTTAAGACATATTTTTAACAATTGTTTCCTTGTTTTTAAATTCTAAATTTTCGTGTTCTTCAACCATAAGCCTTTAACTCCAAATTTTAAATAAAAAAAACATAATTTCTACCTTCTGTTCTTTCAGGATCCAATATTTTAATCAAAAGAGACAAAATACTCAGAGCTATTCAAAGCTTAAAAATCTGCGATTGAAACTTTAAAAACTTTGTATTAATATTTTTTATATGAAATCAAATTTTTGGATCGATCATGATTTTTAAATTAATCTAAAAAGTTTGAAAAATTGTTCTAAGTAGCAACTTTCAAAATCAATTTTAATACGCAGTGTTAATAACGAAAGTTTTGAACTCATTTTTTTTAATTGTTTATCAGTTTTTATCATTCACATAATTACTCATTTTCTAACATTTCTTTGTCAGTGTAGTTGAACATGGAGGATTTTATTTTATTAAAGGTTTTATGTCTGGCTTCTATAACTGGCACTTTTAAAATAATTATAAATATATTCTTCTTTTTATAAAATTAAATTAAAACATCAAACATTGAATAAATTCTGCTCAAAATTCATTTCTTATTCAGTAATCGGTAATTTACATTTTAAATCGTGATTAAATATTTTTTGTTCAAATTTAAAAATTACAGCGGAATTTCTCACTAAACTTCCAGTTAAAAATGAGGAAAAGAATTCCAAATTTAGATGAATAAAAATTAACAATTATTATCATTTTCCTAACATCTATTCATGCTAAGTTTTGTACAAGATTTGACATTTATTTTAGAATTCAGATATTTTTTAATTTTAAATTTGCTAAGAAATTCTTTTGAAACTAATTTATTTGAAAAAACTTTCTTGACTTATCGAAAATTTGAAACATTCATTGTAATATGTTTCCAAAATTTTGTTTATCAGTCATTTTTTTAGTTTTTGTGTTGAACATGAGTGACAAATGGTGTAAGAAAACCCTTTCCTTTTCAATTGTTTATTTTTGGTATTGTTATTAATTTTATCTAAATTTGAATTTTGAAAACCCCTCCGGAAGGGTCCATCGCACGGGCCTGACTGGTCACATTTTTTGTACTTCAAAGTTATTTTTTCGTTCTACATAGTCACTATTTGGTCACTTTTTTCGGTCCTCAAAGTCACTATTTGGTCACTTTTTTTCAAATTTTGGTCACTAAAGTCCCTACTATTTCATTGTCAAACCGCTACCAGCCCTGTGTCTACCCCTCACAACTTCTGCGCAAAACTCCGTAGGTGCTTAACTCTTTCGCCCGTTTTGAAGTCCTGATTATCGTTCCGACAGCAGCGACTTGGTGTTTGGAGCTACTGTACTTGAATTTCCCGTATTCCAATATCCCGAGCCTGAAGGGGCTGGTTCTGCCTTCGAAGTTTCTTTCAGTTCGTATAGGTTGATGGTTGGGTGTTGGTTTAGTTGTCAGTTTGTCACGTTCTGAAAACGGCTGTGTGTTCTTGATTCTTGTGCTTCGATCTATCAAGCTTGGTTGATTGCTGCATTAGCATGATTGTGGTATTCTTGAAACATTTTCAGGTGGAGAGTTGGTTGAGAGATTGTTGTTGCTCGTCACACCTTGAATGTTGTTTTTTGAAGCGTTGCTCGTTGTTGACAGGCTTTGCCTTGTGTACATAGCTTGATTATATGGGCGTGTGGCTTTCGACAGTTAGCGAGAGATAGTCGATATGGTAGTAGCGGCCGTCATGATGTCTACCCGAATAGAAAAACAATGTGAAAAGACATGAATGAATTTCATTTTCACGCAACCATGAATGCTATGGTTGACACTATGCGAATCATGGTACATAAAACCTTGAATGTACTGTCAAATTCATATTTTTTGACAGTGAAATTTATGGTTTCGGCAAATTTTACCATGAAAAAAGGGGGTTGTTAAGCAACTTAACAATGAAAACATTAACTTTTTCCCATACATTTTAGAACACGAAACTATTAAGTTTATGATCATTTCAGCTTCCAATTTTACTCGAAGAAACTATGAAATTAATGGTTTTCCATTGAATTTTTATTGTTTTGGCTATTATGAACTTTAATGTTTATTCATAGTAAGTAAAAATTCCCGTTACTGTGAAATTTCATGGTTCATGGAATTTGTTTTTATCGATTATTCGAAAAGACACAAAGGAAAAGCTATTTTTATATGCTTGAGAATTATTTATTAATTTTGTAAATGTTTTAAATACACATGTTTTCACTCACTTTATCACTTTTTCTTCTGTTCTGTGCCTCCCCCTGAGGAATTCTATCTTGGAGGGCCACATGTTTTAGTCCCAGGCGAGTACTTTTTGATCCGGAACTCCGGACCTCTACTCAATGTAGCCATCGAATTCGATCCACGGCTCGAGCGGCGAAATTCCAGTTCCTGGAAAGACAATTTTCGATTAACTGATGTCTACCATTGGAGTTCAAAAAATGTAATTACCACAACTACCGGGGTTTGTTGTGTCACCGTCTTCCGATCGAATCTCCGCCGTTAAAATTCCGCTTCAGCCCAGAAATTGTCCAGATAATCTGGTTTTATCCGGGGAAATCGAGACAAAATCGTCTGAGAAAATGGCGCGCATCGAATGAAGATTTGTACCTACACGAAAAATAATAAATATGCAAAATTAGCAAAAATTAGCATGGTTTGGATTCTAGCGCAGACACCAGATACCCAGACTGATCAGTGGCGCTTGAATCCATACAACCGCAAGTCGCCCAGAATCATACGCCATCTGTCGGGGCATCGTGAAACTACTGTGCTTCATCAAGAAAAAAAATTACATTTGATAATTAACAAGCCAAATGAAAACCGTCTTGATTCAATCACCTATAAGTATTTGAAATTCTATCTCACATATTTTCATTATCGTTTTTGTCTTCAATGTTAATTGTTTACTTTAATTTACTGTATCATAATAAGAGATAAATTTTATACAAACAATGACTGTTGATCGATTGAGATGAAAAAAAAAATACAAACGCAACGTTATAGCGGTCCTTAGTTCAGAGCCAATTAATTTTGAGATTCAGTTTTGATTTCAAAATTAATTTATCCGGCTGTGTAACAGTATGAAAATTATAATGTCTGTTATAAATAATTCATTGAGTTCGAAATTGTTCGTCTTAATCTGAAAGGTTGACTGCGACCAAAAAGACAAACTGTATATAACTCCATGAAAAACTTGAATTCTTATTTATCTTAACTGTTTCTTGGCTCGTACCTAGATAGGTTTGAGGAGTGAAATAAGTTATTGACATATATTGAATAATATTTAAATGTGATAAATGTATTGATAAGTTCTTAAATCCTTTTTGCCTCTGGAAGGGTTCGTGATATAATGGTGGTAATTTCACTAAAATTAATAAATTTTTGGAAAAATAACTACAGAAACGACCGTGTTTGTCGACCGGGTATTTTTCCCTGCTCAAATGTGCGTGAGAAATGTAAAAAAAAAACAACTATAATGACCATTTCGCGTGAGCTTTCATTACGTCGTATGAAACATCTTGAAAATTCACAGAAAATTGCTGCAAAAGTTATCAAAACAACTTTGAAATTAGTATTTCACATATAGAATATGTTGTCCAGGCTACAAATATTCTAAATGGAAAGAAGTTGCTACTAGTTAAAATCAATTTTTTTTTGTAATAAAACTGTTTGTTAACATTTTGTATCATACGACGTAATGAAAGCTCACGCGAGATTTTGGCATAATTCTGGACTGGACTGAAAAATTAACCTTAAAAGCGACCATGTTTTTAGACTTTTTTCCCCATCTTAATCCGTACACGAGAGCAAGTGCGCGCGAGAAATGTCTAGTTAGAAATCTTTTATTCGAAAAAAAAATTGTTGAAAAATTGCACTGAATTTGGAATATTTCAAAATGTATGTTTCAAATCAATTTCACTTTGCTTCTGAAATTTTTTCACCATTGACATTCAACCAAATTCTTTGATTCAAAATTTTGTTAAAACCATATTTCGAAAGTAATTAGTTTACTAAATGGATCCATTCTTCAAAAAACTATAATTTTGAATAAGGTTCATTTTAATTTTCCTTAACCGATGCCAAGTAAATAAGAAATAATTTCGCAGTAACTAAACTTATATATCGATTTCAATGCTTTTCCATACCACCAAAACGAATTTTGAATGGTAAAAGAACAGTACTATCTTGATGCAAACGAAAGTCATTTTTATTTTCTTGTCGTTTTATGGAATGTCAAATACCGTATGTCTGTGTGAGTGAATTCATTTAATGTTTTGATTTTGATGTGACGAATTCACGTTTGGTTTATTTTACCCATGGATAAAATCAATTACACGTGCGATATTCAAAAAATGGTTCAAAATATAACCAAAAAAATAATAATAAAAAATTAACTTAACAACAGAACAGGAAAAGCTAAGCTATTCTTACTAGACAGACTCGGATAATTGAGATTGTTTGTCAAGAATCATCATTATGTCAACCAACGCTCTTTGTTAGAAATTGCACTAAATTTGCAGGAAAATGCATCATCTCGAAGCCAAAAATATTTTTTCCTCAACTGCCTCTTCCAGTGGGCGGTAAAAGGCCTATTTTGATATCCAAGTTTAGTTAGATATTTCGAAAGGAAGACATTTCTCGAGTGTGACTAAATTTTTCATAGAAAGGGAAGTTTTAGGATTTATTGGAGAAAAAAGTAAATAAAAATCTGACACCGGTTTTTTGTTGTAGATGGTGACTTCTTCAGTTAACAGAACATTGCTTTACAAATTTTGTAAATATCACATCTACTTTTGTTTTATTCAGTTTTCGTAAACCTCTATAAATGCAGCAATTCGGCTAGGTGAAGGGTTTTGAGAAACTCTAACTGAAACAGATTGTTTAATAAAATTTTGTAAGAATCTCGTCCATTCAACTGATTTAACAGTTCTAAATAGTAATATAATTCAAAGCCGCATTCAATGTACTGTACAATTAGTGAAATGTTTTAACGATGTCATTTGTAGTTCTCAACAAGTCATAGATCGTTTTATAACAATTTACAAATAATTGGGTTTGTTACAATATTTTTCTACTCGGGAAACTTGAACTTACCCTTGACGGAGGTTTCGGGGTTAACGAAAACTTGCAGTTGAAAGTGATCTTCACAAATGAAGCCAAAATGGTTATTTTTCAACCACAACGCAATAAGGAAGTGGTGCAGAAAATCTCAAGTTTTCATTAAATTTTCATTTATGTCGAAGTCGATGTATTTTTTTATAAGCTTTATGGTTGAATTCTAACCACATTTTGTTAATACGCTCCAATTAAAAAACGGTTCTTTAGTGGTTTTCGAAATATATCGTGTTATTTTTTTCTATCAAAAGTAGGTAATCAAAAACGACCGTGTTCATAGCTAGATGTAAAAAAACAAATAGCACAATGCAAATGTGTGTGTGATATATCGAGATTTTTCATTTTGTGTATGTGGCCGTTAGTTTCACGATAACCCGTAGATAGCGCTGCGGAACAAGCGCCAAAATCAGCCTTCAGTGGTCAGTCTGGGTATCTGGTGTCTGCGATTCTAGTGTTACCATGAAAAACACTGTTAAACTAAATATTACAATGAAATTACTGTGAAACTGTGATTCCCGTTTATTTGGCAACCTTGAAATATTATGTATCAACTGTATATTTCAAGGTCACCTAAAAAAATGTGGTAATGTTATAATCTTAAGTGGTTCATAAATACTGAGATTTAACGTTGAATTTCATTGTTAAATCGAAAATCAATGTTCGGCCATATTATTATTATGATCTTTGCTATTCGGGTACTCCTCACAACTTCTTCGCCTAACTGTATTCCATAGTGCTGAATCCTTTTCTGATGTCCTGACAATCCTTTCAATTGCAGCGACGTGGTATTTGGAGCTGCTGTACTTGACTTTCCGAACATTCCAATATCCCGAACCTGGATAGGTTCTCTGCGATGGTATGTAGCGCCTGGCTACGGTGGTTCACCAGTGCTACTATCCCCAGCGCTGCTACGCTGCTTCACGATGACAGGATTGCCTTCTGGACTGTAAGTGGCGGCAATCCCACGTTGCCGGCCCTCTCCAAATTCTGAAGAACTTCCTGGCAGAGTTCTTAGAGTCCATCCAGCCGACGCTGGTCCCACGCAAGGCCGTTGTCTCCTTCATAAACGTCTACTTCGTTGTGTTCGTCGGTGTGCTAGCGACGAATTAGCATCAGCTGTGTTCCGTTGAGTTGTTTGAATTGAAGAATTCTGCAAATTTGCTCCGAGTTGTTGGTGGCGAGGTTTCAAAGATGATGTTGGTCCTTCAGCCTTCTCCATTCCGTGTTTTGTGCTCTAAGTGAGCTTGTGGTCAGCGTTGTTGCTTACATAGCTTGAAACTTAATCTGCTTTGATGTCTTTCGCGTGATAGCGTCCGCGTTTCCCGCTCGAGACATCTTCTAACTCATACAGATTCGCACCTAGCACATTTCGAATGACTGCTGGCACGAACTTCGGATTCAGCTTTTGGTTGATATGATCTGTATTCGATGACAGGTTGAACTTCCTTCTCCAGACTACATCACCAACCTTGAAATCTACCGTCCGCTTCCTTAAGTTGTATCGCTGCTTGGAGTCTTCGTGACCTTTCTTGATCCTCTTCGTGATGAACTCTTGGATTCGTTTGATTCCTGATAGTCGTAGATCCTGTGTGCTCTTTGGATCATCAGCGGCGTTCAAGTGTTGTTGTACGTAGAGATCAGTGTGTAGAATCAAATCACGGCCGAAATTCGCGAAGTGCGTGCTGACTCCAGTGACTTCGTGCTTCGCGCTGTTGATTGCTGCGGTGATCGCCGGTAGATTCTCATCCCAGCAAGCGATGATCTTCATCTATTAGCGAGCGGATGCATGTGATCAATACGCGGTTGGTGCGTTCGGCGTTGTTCACTTGAGGACAGTAGAAGGCAGTTCGTATGTTGATGATCTTGTGGCGCGCCAGTAACGATTTGAATGCGGCTGATTCGAACTGCTTGCCATTGTCGGAAAGTATGATCCTGGGTCGTGAAAACTTTAGAAACACCTGTTCTTCCAAGAAACGTACCATACGGACTGAATCTGCTGCTCTCATCGGTTGCACTATAACGTACTTCGTTATCCAATCTACTACGACAAACATGACAGTGTTTCCCTGCTTTGAACGCGTCAGAGGGCCCACGAAATCCACCGAGATCAGCTCCCATGGAACTTTGGCTGGTTTGGCATTCCCCATTTGCGGCATCATCTTTGTGTTCGGCGCCTTGCTAGCTTTGCAGGTATCACAGCTTCGAACAAAACGGCTAACATCGTCCTGCATCTTGGGCCAATAGAAGTGGGTTTGGATTTTTTTCAGCGTCTTGTAGAATCCCAGGTGAGCTCCTGTTGTGGAATCGTGAAACCTTTTGATTACAGGGCTGGTAGCGAGTCACTTTTTAGTGACTTGGTCACTTTTTTTGGGTCAGTCACTAAAAAGTCACTTTTTTCATCATTTGGTCACTAAAGTCACTATTTTCCGAAAAATGGTCACTTTTATCACCAAAAGTCACTTTTTTCACCGATAATAAACCAATGAAAGAGTAATTTGAATTGCGCGTGTTAATATTGACGGTAGTAACGGTAAATTACTTGATCAGTCAGTCAGAAATTTTTCGGCATGTATCACCCTTGGCTTGAGACATTTCGATCTACGACATTATTTGACGTTCGTGAATTGAAACTAACTTTGATTGTAGATTCTAGTTTTTAGTTCAATCAACCTATTGTATTGGAACTCAAAACTTGATATACAAAAACCCTATCTCGTCTTAAGTTAGAATGGGTTTTTATTAAGAAGTGTAACTAAGATTGAGATTGAAACGAACCATTTTTTTTATGAAAAAAAAATTTTTTATGTCATAACAAATGTTATGATGATATGAAATATTCTTTAAAAAACAATTTCAGATTCAATTTTATTTCGTGTTTTTTGTTCTTCTAAATACTTAAAAAAAAGTGTTGTAAAAATTTACACAAGGCCACAAAAATTACATTTTTTTAGGTGCAATGAATTTAAACGGTAATTTCAACTAATTTGGGTTCGCCGAATCTAAATATGTATGCAATATTTCTATCAGCTTTTATATTTATTATTATTTATTTCGTCTTTGGTTTAATTACCGTACAGACTGATGACTTAAAAACTAAGAAATTCTTCTTAAGCCTATTTTAAAACGACGTTTGCACATATTAAAATTAAACAAATTATACACTAAATTAAAAAGTTCACAACACTTGTCAATAGGGTGGTTTTGGCCATAGGCAGTACGGTGGTGAGGAATTGAAAGAAACTGACGTTGTCGAAGTGTTCTCGTTGGTACATAAATGTTAACACGTTGTAGAATGTAAGCACAGTCAATACGGTTGGTCAATGTGTCTGTTTCTCCGGAACTCAGTGGTCGCAAGTGGACTGTAATTTTTCGGGATAAAAATGCAAACGCGTCCGTACTAGTTGGCGATACAAATTTATTTGACAAAACGGTTTCAAGAAAAAACAAGAATACAAACTTTAGGGTAAAAAGAGTTACGTCAAAACTACACACTTGTTTCGGTCTACTCAAAGTTAATGTAGAAGTTCACTCTATCGATTTTCGATTAACATCCACCCCCCGGAGCCGGACGGCTCAATTCAGCAGGAACATCCGAAGATTCTTCAACAGGGAGCACAGCTATCTTGGTCGTCGGTCGAGTGTAAACCGCTCCGGAACTCGTACGCAACGACACCACACGAACTACAGCATCCGCGCCGGGATGCACCTAGACAATCCGAGCCAATCTCCACTGCTGGGGCGGCACTCCATCTTCCTTGATTACCACCAGTAAACCTTCTCGTAGTTGTGTGGGAGTATCGCACCATTTACCACGCCTTTGCAACTCGGTTATATATTCAGCTGACCAGCGCCGCCAAAAGGATTGCTTGCGAACTTGGATTTGCTGATATCTTGATAACTTCGACTGCTTGAGGTCACAGTAAACTGGCTCGGCAACAGCAGTAAGTTCACGACCGATTAAAAAATGCCCTGGACTTAATGCGACGTAATCCATCGGATCATCCGACTGGGGTATCAGGGGTCGCGAATTCAATATAGCCTCTATTTGTACTAGCAAGGTGTACATCTCTTCGTAGGTAAGATACGATTCGTTCAGTACCTTACACAAGTGCGATTTCATACTCTTTACTCCGGCCTCCCATAGGCCGCCTTGGTGTGGAGCTCTAGGTGCTATAAAACTCCATCGTATTCCTCGGGACTGGCAGAATTCCTCCAGCTTACATTCGAACATCTGCGATTTAAACAATTCGTCTAGTTCTGCCAGTTGCCGCTTGGCACCTTGAAAGTTTGTGCCATGGTCTGAGTACATCTCAGAAACATTCCCACGACGTCCAACGAAGCGATGAAAGGCACCCAAGAACGATTCAGTTGACAGCGATCCAACCAGCTCCAAGTGGATGGCCTTGGTGCTCATGCAGACAAATACACTCACATAGCATTTAATCGGTGACCTCATTCGACCCTGCTTCAGAAGAAATGGACCGGCATAATCCACGCCAGTGCGGGTGAAGGGGTTGGTCTCGGTAACCCGGGACTTCGGCAAGTCTCCCATGAAGTGCTTCATTTCCTTCGGCCTCATACGGAAACATTTGATACACCTTCGAATCACACGATGTATGGTGCGCTTTGCGTTGACCGGCCAAAATTGTTGTCTGATCTTGGCAAGCAATCCATTCAATCCAACGTGCAACTGTTCTCGATGAATAGATTCGACCAGCATGTCTGTAAAGTGGTTGTTTTCTGGCAATATCATGGGGTGTTTCTGATCACGTGGTAAGTCTGCGTTTCGGATTCTTCCACCAACTCTAAGCACACCTTCTTCTTCGTCGTAAAAGGGGTTCAAGTTTCGTAGCTTCCCTGTCACAGGGCAGTTTCGTCTCAGGGTCTTGATTTCTTCGCGGTAAAAAACATGTTGCGTGATCCTCACCATCGTCAACAGTGAGTCACGGTAATCGATGCTGTCTAGCTTACCGCTACGTCGTTCAACCTTTCTCTTCCTGGATCTACAGTTGTAGATAAATCGGGTCACATACCCGAACACACGTTCAAGTTTGCGAAATCTGCTGCAATCGGCTATCTCGTCGTAGAGGATACGCTCACGAACTGCAACTGCGACCATTTCAACTGGATGCTGTCCGAACTCTTCTTCTTCATTTAAAACACTCTCGTACACTAAATCGGTCGCATGTAGAAAGTTCGGACCGTCCCACCACATTGCACTATTCACTAATTCGATCGGGTAAACACCACGCGACACTAAGTCCGCTGGATTGTCCTTAGTTCCAACATGCATCCACTTCATACCCGCGGTAAGTTTTCGAATTGTCTTAACTCGGTTATGCACAAAGGATGATTGTTCTGGTTTTACTCTGTTTAGCCAATCTAACACTATTTTCGAATCGGACCTTAGGATGACATTTTCAATGCCTATCTCTAAGGTTTCGCGCACTTTTTGAACTTGTTCGGACAGCAGCAGTGCTGCACACAGCTCCAATCTTGGTATGGTCATCTCGGTGGTATCCGCATTCTCCTTTCGGTTCAGCTCCTTGAGCGGCGCAACTCTGGATTTGCCGCACAGCAATCTTACTTCGACCGATCCCGCAGCCGATACACTTCGCAGATAGACGCAGCAGCCGTAGGCGTACTTCGAGGCATCCGAAAAACCGTGCAATTCTAAGGTTATCGGGTCGTCTATTGTGGTTCGCCTGGGGATTCTCATATCGTTGATTTGGCACAATTCAAGTCGTAGTTTCTTCCACATTTCGTGGTCTTCATCGGGGATGAGGTCGTCCCAACCAATCTGCTTCTGCCACAATCGCTGCATAACCAATTTGGCGAGTACCACAGTTGGACCAAGTACTCCGAGTGGGTCAAACAATCTAGCGATCTCGGAAAGTACTTGTCGTTTGGTCGGCGGGTCTTCGTTTTTCATCGGCTGAACTTGAAACAGGAAATCGTCGTGAACTGGGTCCCAGAGGAGACCAAGTGTCTTTATCACTCCGTTGATGTCGTTGTCTTCGAAGTTCAACTGTTTCTCTTGATCTCCGGATGGTATGTCTTTCAGCAAAGCAGGATCATTGGCGCAAAACTTATGGAGCTTGAAGCCGCCTTCTCGGAGTAGCGCTGTCAATTCGTTCATCTGCAATTTCGTTTCAGCAAGGGTACCACCTCCGGAGAGTACATCATCTACGTAAAACGCTCTTCGCACGACCTCACTGGCTGCGGGATATCGGTGTTGTTCGTCGTTCGCTAACTGGACCATCGCTCTTGTTGCCAGGAACCCTGCTGGACCTATGCCATAGGTAACTCGGACTATTTCAAGATCTCGGATCGGCTGCGTCTTATCATCTCTCCACACACATCGCTGGTACTTAGTGTGGGAATCATCAACTATCACCTGTCTATACATGCGTTGCACATCGGCAGTGTAAACGTATTTGTGCGAACGCCACTTCAGAATAATATCAAACAGGGAGCTCTGGATAGTTGGAGGGCTCATCAACACGTCATTCAAGGAATAGTTCGTTGTCGTCTTAGCTGAGGCGTCAAACACCACTCTCAGCTTGGTTGTCGAGCTGTCGGGTTTAATCACGCAGTGGTGCGGAAGGTAGTAGGTGTTGTGTTCAATCGCTTCTTCCGCGTTCAGATATCTTGCGTGGCCAAGCTCGATGTATTCCTTGATGAAGTCCGAGTACATTTGCTTCGTATTGGGGTATGCCTCCAATCTCTTCTCGAGTGCCTTGAATCGTTTGACCGCTTGGTTTCTGGATTCTCCTAATAATTCGGCATCGACACGGAACGGGAGTTGAACTACGTACCGTCCGTCCTTTCTGCGAGCATGGGTCGTCTGGAAATGTTGCTCGCAATCGTTGTCAACCTTTTCGTCAGGGAACTGTTCTTCAATGCACCAGAAGCGTTTCATCAGCTCGTCAAGACGCTCATCAGCAGGTTCAACTGGCATTACTTGGTGGACACGAACACAGGCGATACCTTCAGAAGAATGAACTGGTCCCGCAACTAGCCAACCAAGTCGGCTTTCTTGTAGTAACGGGAGTTCGGCGGACATTCGGATCTTGCCAGCCTCCATCAAGTCGTAAAACATTTCGGATCCGATGAGCATGTCAATGCGATTGGGTTCGAAGAATTTGGGGTCAGCCAATCGGATATCCTTCGGTAACGGCCAGTTGGAAACATCCAACTTCCGCGACGGCAGCGAACCGGTGACTCGGGGAACAACAAGGAAGTCAAGCGAGAAAGTACAATCAGTCTCGCTGGATTTGACGGTGGCATGAATTCGGGATTTCACTATCGATTTCGATCCGTTCACACCCACGATCGGGATGTTAACACACTTCTTGGGTAGACACAGCACATCACTCAATCGCTCCGACACGAAGTTGGCCATCGCACCGGAATCCATCAGTGCACGACACTTAAACGCCACTCCAGATGAATCAACAACGTCGACTAGTGCTGTTGCTAACAGCACCTGCTTCTTCACTTCCCCGGTACGTAACAGTGGTGTTTCACATTTTGCCACGGTTTCTGGCAAATCCCTCGACGTCCCTGGTTGCTCAGCAGTCCTGCCCGTCGCCCTCTCTATTGCCTCAGGTTTTTCCTCCGCGTGCATCAATGGATGGTGCTTCTTCTTGCATTCGCACAGCTTCTTCTTATCAACCTTGCAGGACAAGGTCCGATGTCCTCTTCTCAAGCATGCGAAGCACAATCCTAATTGCCTTGCCTTGGTGTACCGACTGTTAACGTTGAGCTTCTTAAATATATCACAATCATCGATCAGGTGATCATCCTTGCAGATCGGACAGCAGTTCGCCTGTTGGACTGTGGCTGCATACACCTTGGTTGCAACTGCGGGTGCAGTCGTCTTAATAGTCGGGTTTTTCAATCGATGGGCCGTCTGCTCACATCGTTCTAGCATGTAACAATGCTCTCTCAAAAATCTCATCACGTCTTCAAATCAGAGATGTTAAAATCGCGAGTCTACATACTCGCACTTTGCCCTTCTTTGCAGAACGATTTTATTTCGTTAAACTCAATCTGCAATGATGCTATCTAAAGTTCAACTCGGAAAGCATCAGGAAGTAAGCTTCGGGTTAACTCGGCAGGAGTAAACAGCAATCGGGGGAGAAACATCAGCGAAGCAAACGAACAGTTCAGCGAATTAAAGAAAAAATCGTTTTCGTTCGGCAGCCGAACACATCAATCGGACAACGCATGGGGGCGTGGCTAAAAGTGATAGATACAAGGGAACGGGAAACGAGCGAGAGAAGGGTGCGAGGAATGTTAACTCGGTCCGTCGGGCAACGATCGCTCGTGAGCATTCGTGTACGGTAAGCTTCGTTCTGTTGTTTCATTGGTGTGATTTTATTCCTGCGAGGAGGGGAAAACATCAACTCGGAACTGTTCTCTTTGTTTTGTGTGCAATCACGTCATGATTGGAACGAAGATAAAATCAATCTGCACACAACAAGTTAAACTCGGAAAAAATCAGCCGAATGATTCTTTCCGAGGCGAGTTTAAACACCGCTGCTTCAAATGCGGGCAGTTGACCATGTTCAACTGTGGGCTCCCACGCTCTTCGAGTGTCAGGATCAAGTCGCGATATCACGAGATTCACTAGGATGGCTTCAGACAAGGCATCTTCCATTTTCAGGCCATGGAAATCTAGAGATTCTAAGCGCTTTTCAACGAGATCTATCAGCGCTCTCAATTCAGCATGCGTTCCTTTCGTCATGGCCTTCATCGACAACAACTGTGTAATATGACCTTGGACCACCATTCGAAGGTTCTCATATTTCTTGGTCAAGATTCTCCATGCGCCTTCATAGTTGTTGTCGTTCAGAGTCTGTTGATCAATGGATCCCTTGGCTTTCCCTACTAAAGCTTTGTCCAGATAATGGAGTTTCGTGGCTGGGGAATCTCTGGTACATTTTTCTACGATGTCAATAAATCGATCTCTAAACTTGTACCAGTTTTCGTACTGTCCATCAAACGTCGGTAAGGGAGCTTGCTGCATCAATAAGGATGGAACCATCTGAATAGGAAATTGGTTCTGTTGGCCACTGCCGCCAGGTTGGCAAATGGCTTGTTTCTGCTCTTCGCGCGCTGCAACAGCAGCGAGTTTCTGATCCTCATGGTACTGAGTTATTTCGGAAAGCGCAATACTAACAGACTCGTATAGTTCTTCGAACTCAAGGAACATCGGTTCGAATTCGTCTCTTGCAGAGGGATCGGAGATGTAAATCTGATTCAGGAATCCATTGAATTCATCGTATGCGGCATCTACAGTTTTAACATATAACTTGATGGCATGTATGTTAAACTTGGTACGATCTCCTTGTGAAGCTAGAATAGTCTGTTGGATTCGATAGATCTTACCTTGGGATGTACGCATGCATTGCGTAAGGGCAGCTATCGATTGAGCCATCTTCTTCCGTTCCCGGCGTGCGTCTTGCTGTGCGCACTGCTCGCTCACACTTACTTCAGCAAGCTGATTCACTTCGTTTATTTCAGCTGACGGTGTGCTGAATCCTGGGCTACGCTGTAGAGAGGCAACGGGCGTTGAAAACAGCACTCGATTCAATTTTGCAGATCGTAGCTGCATCACTTTGTATGCGGCCCTTGGCTCGCAATCACTTTTAGGCTTCTTTTAGGCCTTCACTTTTTTAAGCAGCCTTTGGCTTGCTATCACTTTCTTAGCGGCCCTTGGCTCGCTATCACTTTTAGGCTTCTTTTTGGCCTTCACTTTTTAGCAGCCTTTGGCTTGCTATCACTTTTAGGCTTTTCTTATTCAGCCTTCACTTTTTTCTAGCGCAAAGCGCTCAGCACTTTACACTTCTTCTTCTTATACGACCTCTTCGAACTGGTCGTTTCTTCCGACCGCAGTCGAATCACTTTAATGCCCTCCCACGACAGGGACTCAATGGAGACGTGCCCTCCCACGACAGGGACAAAATGGAGACGTGCCTTCCCACAGATTCACTTTTTGGTCGTGCGATTACCCCAAATCGGTAGCGGGTTTTTTCTTTGCTGGTTCAATTTGACGTCAATAAATCAAACACAACTTCGACCAAAATCGAACACGTCACCAAAAACACAATCGGAAATGCGGTTTTCCTATACTAGCTCAACCGTTCACGACACAAATACTAATTTGTGTTCCTCAGTCGAAGCTAAAAACCCCAACACAAACGCAATCGTGCTCTTCTTTATCGACCGATCAAAGATGGCCGTCAATCTTCACAAAAACCACTCGTGGAATCAATTTTCTGACCAAATCAAAATGGCCGACAGATTTAACACGCGGTGCCGAACCGAGAATTTCTCAAAATTTCCTCTTCACGTCGACACAACCATCAATAAATCTTCAACCAATAATGGTCTCTTCCGGCTGCGTACAGCCTATCGATTAATTTCACGGGAACTGAATAAATCTTTGCCGCCCCTGTGGCAGGCTTAAATGCACCCGGGTTTTCAAAAAACCGGAAACACTTTTTATTCACTCCACAATCATTCGACGGGAGTATCGCGGGAATCGAATAATCTTCGCCGCCCCTGTGGCAGGCATAAATGCACCCGGCAATCAAAACCGAAAACACTTTTTATTCTTTCCGCGAGACTAGCGATCGATCAAAATTTCGTAATATCCACGTCACTCCGCGAGAATCGACATCCGGATCGATTCGGACCAAATGTTTCTCCGGAATTCAGTGGTCGCAAGTGGACTGTAATTTTTCGGGATAAAAATGCAAACGCGTCCGTACTAGTTGGCGATACAAATTTATTTGACAAAACGGTTTCAAGAAAAAACAAGAATACAAACTTTAGGGTAAAAAGAGTTACGTCAAAACTACACACTTGTTTCGGTCTACTCAAAGTTAATGTAGAAGTTCACTCTATCGATTTTCGATTAACAGTGTCGAATATAAAACCTTGCTGTAGTTCGACGCGTCGCTTTTCGAGTGAGGTTAGACATATCAGAGCACACCTTTCATCGTACGGTGGGTTTGTTATTGAAATGAAAATAATTTAAAATCTTAAGAGAAGTTTCTGCACTTTCTTTTTACAAAAACTCAAATGAAAAACATATTATTTAGAAATAAAAGTTTTATATGAATTAATGAGCTTTAAATAGAATCAACTTTTTTTTACACTTTCTGCTGTGATGTCAAAAATACTTGTAATTACATTTTTCCATAATCAGTTATCTATCAATTTTACTAGTAATAAACTCTTTATTACCAAAACTAAATGGCCGAATTTGACAAAATTTCTAGTTGAGGACACTATTTACCAAATCAATAATTGAAAAAATAAGCACCAAAATGGTTATGATGAAACATGTTTATTGAAAAAACTCTTCCTGAAATGTTTTTAAAAACTAATCTTTTTTATTTCCATACTGTATTTTTCAATTTTTTAAATAAATCTACCGAATTTTATGGTACAGTTTTTTTTTTCAATTTTATAATCAACTTGCCGGATTTTTTTAATCAAACTTTTTAAATTTTTAAGACATCTTTTTAACAATTGTTTCCTTGTTTTAAATTCTAAATTTTCGTGTTCTTCAGCCATAAGCCTTTAACTCCAAATTTTAAATTAAAAAAAACATAATTTCAACCTTCTGTTCTTTCAGGACCCAATATTTTAATCAAAAGAGACAAAATACTCAGAGCTTGTAATTCAAAGCTTAAAAACCTGCGATTGAAACTTTAAAAACTTTTTATTAATATTTTTTATATGAAATCATATTTTTGGATCGATCATGATTTATAAAATTAATCTAAAAAGTTTGAAAAATTGTTCTAAGCAGCAACTTTCAAAATAAATGTTAATACGCAGTGTTAATAACAAAAGTTTAGAACTCATTATTTTTAATTGTTTATCAGTTTTTATCATTCACATATGTAATTACTCATTTTCTAACATTTCTTTGTCATTGTAGTTGAACATGGAGGATTTTACTTTATTAAAGGTTTTATGTCTGGCTTCTATAACTGGCACTTTTAAAATAATTATAAATATATTCTACTTTTTGTAAAATTAAATTAAAACATCAAACATTGAATAAATTCTGTTCAAAATTCATTTCTTATTCAGTAATCGGTAATTTACATTTTAAATCGTGATTAAATATTTTTTGTTCAGATTAAAAAATTACAGCGAAATTTCTCACTAAACTTCCAGTTAAAAATGAGGAAAAGAATTCCAAATTTAGATGAATAAAAATTAACAAATATTATCATTTTCCTAACATCTATTCATGCTAAGTTTTGTACAAGATTTGACATTTATTTTAGAATTCAGATATTTTTTAATTTTAAATTTGCTAAGAAATTCTTCTGAAACTAATTTATTTCTTACTTTCTTGACTTATCGAAAATTTGAAACATTCATAGTAATATGTTTCCAAAATTTAGTTTATCAGTCATTTTTTTAGTTTTTGTGTTGAACATGAGTGACAAATGGTGTAAGAAAACCCTTTCCTTTTCAATTGTTTATTTTTGGTATTGTTATTAATTTTATCTAAATTTGAATTTTGAAAACCCCCCCGGAAGGGTCCATCGCACGGGCCTGACTGGTCACATTTTTTGTACTTCAAAGTTATTTTTTCGTTCTACATAGTCACTATTTGGTCACTTTTTTCGGTCCTCAAAGTCACTATTTGGTCACTTTTTTTCAAATTTTGGTCACTAAAGTCCCTACTATTTCATTATCAAACCGCTACCAGCCCTGTGATTACTTCCTGCCGACTTTCAAGTGGAATTACCTTCTTCCATGTGTGCGTAGTGACTCCGGTTTCGTCGCGACATCGACAGTTCTTGTACAGCTCTCCGTCGATCGTTCTGAAGTCTGGATACTTATCCTGTTCTTTTGTAATCCGCAATACAAGTTCTTTGTACCAGGTGTCCTTCGTGTCGTCCTTGGTGAGCGTAATTGTGGCGACTGCTCTCGACAAGGCGTCCGGAACCACGTTAATTGTACCCTTTCGGTAGCGAATCTCGAAATCGAATGCATTCAATCTGAGTATCCAGCGACTAAGGAGTGCCGTCGGATTCTTCATCGACTTTAAATAGTTCAATGCAGCGTGATCGCAATGCACGATGAACCTAACTCCTTCTACGTAGCCGCGAAACTTTTCTATGGACCTTATCACCGCCAAACATTCCCTTTCTGTGGTCGAATACTTGCTCTCCGATGCTGACAACTTTTGGGAGAAGTAGCATATTGGATGTTCTCCGTCGTCCAACTCTTGGGTAAGTACAGCTCCGATGGCAACGTCACTTGCATCGCACGCAATTGAAAAGGGTTTAGAATAATCCGGCATGGCGAGAACTGGAGCGGATACTAACATTGACTTCAGCTTCAAGAAAGCTTCGTCAGCTTCTTTCGTCCAACGAAATTTGACCTTGATCCTTGTCAGCTCTGTTAATGGCGTTGCAATCCTAGCGAAGTCGCAGATAAAGCGCCTGTACCAGTTACAGAGGCCTAGAAATCGTTGTAACTCCTTGCGCTGCTTCGGTACCGGGAATTTGACAATGCTGTCGATCTTCTCATTGTCCGTTCTCCACCCTTGCTCATTGAGCACGTAGCCTACACACTACCAAAATAATCTGTAAAATTACATCACATATGATGTAAATAAAAAGAAGCATCATATATGACGGAATATTCAGTGCTAGTTGGAAATTATATCATATCATATGTAAAATTTTGCAACGTGTAAAATAAAAAAAGATGTAAAATTTAGCAACGTGTAAAATAAAAATGATGTAAATTATAAAATCACTGAATGTTGGAAGAAAAACTTTCCAATTGGAATTTGTTTTGTTTTATTTATTGTTAATATGATTCAATACTGGAATTTTCGCGTCTCTTAATAAAAATAAAACTCATCTATAATTAATATGATTCATTTTATTAAGCGGCAAAAAATTTTTTAACACACATTATATTTTATTTCTTTTATTTTTTCCGCGAAGTACCGGATCCAATGTTGAACACCGTGGATCCGCTTCCAGAACAGCATCCCTGTTTTTCGGATATCTCCGGGAACCATCAACACCGATTAACTTACTCGCGCGCGGGGAAAATTCTTTGGCACACGACTTGACTTAACCGTTTTTGTCACATTTGTCTGGTCTTGTTCTTCACAGTTTATAATTTTACATGACATTATCACGTTCAGTGTATTGTAATATTTCATGTCGTGTAATTTTGAGAAATTTCCAATTCAGTGTTGTTGAGAATTTCGTGTGACCAAAAAAAATTGTAAAATTACATCACATATGATGTAACGAAAAAGAAGCATCGCATATGATGGAATTTTCAGTGCGAGTTGAATCTTACACGTCTGCAATCTTCAACAGACGAGTAAAATTTGAAAGACATGTAAAATATTAAGACGTGTAATATTTAATTCGCACTGAAAATTCCGTCGTATGTGATGCTTCTTTTTATTTACATCATATGTGATGTAAATTTACATCAAATAATCGCGTTCCGTGTCAAGTAATACACAGCAAAAAAAATTTGAATCCTTAATAGCACTGAAATTGATACCCTTTGATATCACATGACAGAGAACGCGATTTTGTAATGTAAATTTACAAAATCAAAAATAATTGAACCATAATCAGCACTGAAATTGAATCACACTAATATTACATGACACGGAACAGGATTTCGTAATGTAAAATTCCGTCATTTATGATGCTTCTTTTTATTTACATCATATATGATGTAATTTTCCAGAACACAGAAAAACAATCTGAATACTTAACAGCACTGAGTTAGAGCACAATAAAATTAAATGACACGGAACACCATTTTGTGACGTAAATTTACAAGCCTATAAAAACATTAATCCCAAACAACACTCAAATCGAAATTCAATGTAATATTACTAGACACTGAGTGCATTCATCAGATGTAAATTTAAAATACTTTTAAATTCGAATTTCGTGTAAATAATGAATTTCTGTCGTTGAAGTAAATCATTTGAAAAAAAACGCGATTTTAGTTTCATTTGCAATATTTTAATATTTAATATCATGTAATTTGCCTTAAGTAAAACTGTTCGTGTATGTGGATTATTTTGGATACAGCGGCACCGTCTATAGAAAAATAAACACAAAACAACTGCTATTTTTGGTTTCTTTTTCTCCCGTATTTTCAAAATCAAAGGATTGTACGGAGCTGTACGGAGTATGAAAAATATTTTGATCGGTAAGTACTATTGGTGCTGCTAGTACCTTAATAGTAAACGTTCCGTAGAACATGCCTCAGTAAAAAACGCTTTTTATTCTAGGTTAGCTGAGTTGGCGTATGAACGAGCGCTCCAAATCTCTGCGCGAGCTGGGGGAGTCATACGAAAATAATGGCGTATTTTTTTTTGATTCAGGATTTGGCTCTGGAACCGTCAGAATAAAAAAGCAAGTTTCGGGTTTCGAGTTATTCCATACGTAGGTGTGCGTGAGAACGAGCGCAATGTTTACATGCAGCTGTCATTTTGTTCTCCCTTCTGGATTTCTTCATTCGGTTCTTCACATCCGGATTGCCGTTTTTCGTGTCCGGATTGCACTGGACTGCAGATAGTACGATTTTGCTTGGCTGAGAGGTTCAAAATCGCGGCAATAATTATTTGCCCGTTCATTATTTCAACTGTTTTGTTTTCAGCCAAAAACAGCTGTTTAATGTTTTGACAACAACGTTGAGAGTATTGGTGAACTTCTCGCAAAACTGACTTTTTTCTCAGGGCGACTCCGTCCCTTTTTCGAGCGAACCTAGGTTGCCTCTCGAGCAATAAATGAGCACGATGACAGCAGTTAGAGCGAACCTAGGTTGCCTCTACACAGAAAAAAAATTTGAATCCTTAACAACACTGAAATTGAAAAACCTTTAATATTACATGACGTTGAACGCAATTTATTGATGTAAATTTATAGATTGAAAAAAGTTGAAACCATAATAGCACTGAATTCGAATGACATGAATTTTACTTGACACGGAACGCGATTATTTGATGTAAATTTACATCACATATGATGTAAATAAAAAGAAGCATCACATATGACGGAATTTTCAGTGCGAATTAAATATTACACGTCTTAAATATTTACATGTCTTTCAAATTTTACACGTCTTTTGAAATTCATAGTCGTGTGATATTCAACTCGCTCTGAAAATTCCATAATATGTGTTACTTCTTTTTCGTTACATCATATGTGATGTAATTTTACAAATGTTTTTGGTCGCACACAATTCTTAACAACACTGAATAAGAAGTTTATTAAAATTACACGTCATGGAATGTGATAACGACATTGAATTTGTGTTTAATCAATATTACATATCCATCAGCCGAATTCCGGTACTTGAAGAAAATCACGAAAAATCTCTTCTAGAAAAGAAATTCTAAAATTGTCGTTCTCTTCATAAAAATGTCTTTTCTTCTTGGCTGATTCCGAAAAAGTAAAGAGAAAGAAAAAAAAACAAATGTAAGAGAAGAAAAAAGTATAGTTCACCTATTCACCGCTAGACGTCTTTGACGTTTGTTGTCGATGAGACTTTTCAAAATGACTTATTGTTGGCACCGTCTTTCTCCCATGTTAGTTTGTTGTCCGATATTGAGCATGGTAATTTGATAAAAATTATATTTTTAGTACTGAAAACTATTTATAACAGCAATATTAAATATTGCTAGATAAAATACTTCAAATCTTGCTCGCAACCGTGCATGCAAATAAATATAAAAAAAACATATCGTTGAGTGTTGAAGGTATAATTGGACATTTTGAAAATGAAGATAGAAAGTTACGTGTTTGTAAACAATCAAATCTTTCGGAGGGCTCAAAATAGTTACATGTGTACAGTCAAGAGCTGCAATCACTCCGGGGATATTAAATAGCTGGAAGAACTTTTGCTTAATAAGAGCTAGTTCTGCATCTTTTGTTGGAAAAAACGACAAATTTCTCCCAGCATTCTTCAAAATACGATGACATGTCGGTTGTGAAACTACCAGTAGGTTGTCTTGTCCATTATTTTCAAGTTTTAATAGGTATTAACGTTTGATTCAATAAAATCCTCACTGAAAAGAAATGTCTTTTCAAATTTCCGAAGCAAAAATGCCGAAGAAATTAAAAATCTCGTTTTCTATTTCAAACGTCAAAAAATGTCTTCTTTGAATTGACCGGAATGTCAATCTAAGAAAATTTTGCAACGAAAAAAATACGAAGAAATTGAAAATAGTATTTTCTTTTTTTAACGTCAAAAAATGTCTTCTTTAAATTCACCGGAATTGCAAGATAAGAAAATTTTAAAAATGTCTTCAATAATTTCTTTTCTTTCACGACATTTTTTGCCCGGAATTCGGTTGCATGTCATGTAAAATTATAAACTGTCATGAACAGGACTATAGACAAAAGTAAACAAAGTGTCAAGTCAAGTTGTGCACCAAAGTATTTGTTTTAAGCAGTTTTCCCGCGAGTGAGGTTCCCGGAGATCTTCGTGAAGCAGGGATGCGGTTCCGTAAGCGGCTCCACGTTACTGAACTTAGGATCCGGGGAAGAAAATGAAAGGGTGAAGTGAATTCTAATAAAAAAAAATTGCGTGCTAATGCTTAACAAATTTTTGTTGCTAAATAAAATAAATTAAATAAGTTATAAAAAGGTTTAATTTTTATGAAGAGATGAGAAAATTTTATTATTGAATCATATAAACAAAAATAAAACAAAACAAATTCCAATTGGAAAGTTTCTCTTCCAATATTCAGTGAGATTATAATTTACATCATTTTTATTTTACACGTTGCAAAATTTTACATCTTTTCTATTTTACACGTTGCAAAATTTCACTGGCGTGTAATTTCCAACTAGCACTGAAAATTCCGTCATATATGATGCTTCTTTTTATTTACATCACATGTGATGTGATTTTACAGATTTTTTTCGTTGTGTGTAGTTTGCCTCCAGGTGAAAAAAAATACGGTATAAGTTGTTCAAGCGCTATGTTAGTATGCACTCTTTCCAGTTACCAAAAAAGATAAGGCTCAAACCCATCAGCAGATAAAATGCAGATTCCGGAGTCAGAAGTCCTGACTTATGTGACCGGAAACATGAATCAGGCGCGAGCAAAGTGTTGTTTTAAAAAATCAACATTCTGCCTTGGATTCAAGTTCCTGCAGTGAATCGTGACAAATAGCATAGCCGCCGTGTCTAATTTGTCTTCGATAAGATCGGCATGGAAAATATTTATATAAGTTGGATAACAACCATGAAAAAACTTGCCCTCAGAAGACTCCAGAGCTACCGGAACATAATGTACGCGGTATCGGCAGTCAGCCGATTGAAAACTTTGGCTGGAATGGTGGCTCGACTTATGCCAGAAGGTAGCACTGACAAAAAGGGGAATTTCCAGGACAATAAATGCAGTTTTTTTAAATTTGTTTCAGCAAGACTGCTGCGGGAATCAGCCGTTTCATGCCTTGATTATGCATCTCCACACACCGGCATAAAGAGTTTTTGCAGGTAAGAATAAAATGATAATTTAGACACCTTAACACAGTGGAATAAATTATAAAACAAATTTCAGAATATTCTTAAACATACTCAAAGGAGCTGGTGCTCGGAAGTTTTCTCTATCTGGAAAGCGAAATAGGTTGCTTCGAAAAAAGTGTCTGATCAAGGTCATAATCGGATTGAACTTGTTCCCAGGAGTGCTGATTCTTCGTTGTGGCTGAGTTGATAAAAGTAATATACATATATATTCTTCTTTCCTATCATACTCGCTTTATTTACATTTAATGAATTAATTCCAGGTATGTTAACAATAATTAACTTGAATCCAGCGAAAATATCTTTGGTTGACGTGATACCAAACTGATGTAGGTCCCGGAAGTTATCGGTTAATATCCAAAGAAGCCCGATGAAGTATTTTCCGACGTCTTATATTCACAGCTTCAAACTGATGGCGAGCAATCACCACAAATTTTGGCCTAATACTATTATCTCTACCTCTTTGAGTGCAAAACTTTCCGGCCAATGATTTGACCACCTCGTGTATATATTAATCTAAACAGCCTTGCATCCGCAGTAAAATGGATAATAAATAATTATATAGACAATTTTTGTTGTTATTTTTAAGAAATATTGCCGAATACGCTTTTCAACGCAATACGGGGAAAAAATGTAGAATTACATCAGAAATGATGAAAATTAAAAGAGGCCGACAAAATTACGTAATCTTCAGTGCTAGTAAAATATTACACGTCAGGGAAATTTTACACGTCATTGAATTTTACAGACACGTAATATTTAACTCGCACTGAAAATTCCGTCATATATGATGCTTCTTTTTCTTTACATCATATATGATGTAATTTTACAAATATTTTTGGTTGTGTGTAGAAGAGATTTTTCGTGATTTTCTTCAAGTACCGGAATTCGGCTGATGGATATGTAATATTGATTAAACACAAATTCAATGTCGTTATCACATTCCATGACGTGTAATTTTAATAAACTTCTTATTCAGTGTTGTTAAGAATTGTGTGCGACCAAAAACATTTGTAAAATTACATCACATATGATGTAACGAAAAAGAAGTAACACATATTATGGAATTTTCAGAGCGAGTTGAATATCACACGACTATGAATTTCAAAAGACGTGTAAAATTTGAAAGACATGTAAATATTTAAGACGTGTAATATTTAATTCGCACTGAAAATTCCGTCATATGTGATGCTTCTTTTTATTTACATCATATGTGATGTAAATTTACATCAAATAATCGCGTTCCGTGTCAAGTAAAATTCATGTCATTCGAATTCAGTGCTATTATGGTTTCAACTTTTTTCAATCTATAAATTTACATCAATAAATTGCGTTCAACGTCATGTAATATTAAAGGTTTTTCAATTTCAGTGTTGTTAAGGATTCAAATTTTTTTTCTGTGTAGAAAAGAAATTCTAAAATTGTCGTTCTCTTCATAAAAATGTCTTTTCTTCTTGGCTGATTCCGAAAAAGTAAAGAGAAAGAAAAAAAAACAAATGTAAGAGAAGAAAAAAGTATAGTTCACCTATTCACCGCTAGACGTCTTTGACGTTTGTTGTCGATGAGACTTTTCAAAATGACTTATTGTTGGCACCGTCTTTCTCCCATGTTAGTTTGTTGTCCGATATTGAGCATGGTAATTTGATAAAAATTATATTTTTAGTACTGAAAACTATTTATAACAGCAATATTAAATATTGCTAGATAAAATACTTCAAATCTTGCTCGCAACCGTGCATGCAAATAAATATAAAAAAAACATATCGTTGAGTGTTGAAGGTATAATTGGACATTTTGAAAATGAAGATAGAAAGTTACGTGTTTGTAAACAATCAAATCTTTCGGAGGGCTCAAAATAGTTACATGTGTACAGTCAAGAGCTGCAATCACTCCGGGGATATTAAATAGCTGGAAGAACTTTTGCTTAATAAGAGCTAGTTCTGCATCTTTTGTTGGAAAAAACGACAAATTTCTCCCAGCATTCTTCAAAATACGATGACATGTCGGTTGTGAAACTACCAGTAGGTTGTCTTGTCCATTATTTTCAAGTTTTAATAGGTATTAACGTTTGATTCAATAAAATCCTCACTGAAAAGAAATGTCTTTTCAAATTTCCGAAGCAAAAATGCCGAAGAAATTAAAAATCTCGTTTTCTATTTCAAACGTCAAAAAATGTCTTCTTTGAATTGACCGGAATGTCAATCTAAGAAAATTTTGCAACGAAAAAAATACGAAGAAATTGAAAATAGTATTTTCTTTTTTTAACGTCAAAAAATGTCTTCTTTAAATTCACCGGAATTGCAAGATAAGAAAATTTTAAAAATGTCTTCAATAATTTCTTTTCTTTCACGACATTTTTTGCCCGGAATTCGGTTGCATGTCATGTAAAATTATAAACTGTCATGAACAGGACTATAGACAAAAGTAAACAAAGTGTCAAGTCAAGTTGTGCACCAAAGTATTTGTTTTAAGCAGTTTTCCCGCGAGTGAGGTTCCCGGAGATCTTCGTGAAGCAGGGATGCGGTTCCGTAAGCGGCTCCACGTTACTGAACTTAGGATCCGGGGAAGAAAATGAAAGGGTGAAGTGAATTCTAATAAAAAAAAATTGCGTGCTAATGCTTAACAAATTTTTGTTGCTAAATAAAATAAATTAAATAAGTTATAAAAAGGTTTAATTTTTATGAAGAGATGAGAAAATTTTATTATTGAATCATATAAACAAAAATAAAACAAAACAAATTCCAATTGGAAAGTTTCTCTTCCAATATTCAGTGAGATTATAATTTACATCATTTTTATTTTACACGTTGCAAAATTTTACATCTTTTCTATTTTACACGTTGCAAAATTTCACTGGCGTGTAATTTCCAACTAGCACTGAAAATTCCGTCATATATGATGCTTCTTTTTATTTACATCACATGTGATGTGATTTTACAGATTTTTTTCGTTGTGTGTAGTTTGCCTCCAGGTGAAAAAAAATACGGTATAAGTTGTTCAAGCGCTATGTTAGTATGCACTCTTTCCAGTTACCAAAAAAGATAAGGCTCAAACCCATCAGCAGATAAAATGCAGATTCCGGAGTCAGAAGTCCTGACTTATGTGACCGGAAACATGAATCAGGCGCGAGCAAAGTGTTGTTTTAAAAAATCAACATTCTGCCTTGGATTCAAGTTCCTGCAGTGAATCGTGACAAATAGCATAGCCGCCGTGTCTAATTTGTCTTCGATAAGATCGGCATGGAAAATATTTATATAAGTTGGATAACAACCATGAAAAAACTTGCCCTCAGAAGACTCCAGAGCTACCGGAACATAATGTACGCGGTATCGGCAGTCAGCCGATTGAAAACTTTGGCTGGAATGGTGGCTCGACTTATGCCAGAAGGTAGCACTGACAAAAAGGGGAATTTCCAGGACAATAAATGCAGTTTTTTTAAATTTGTTTCAGCAAGACTGCTGCGGGAATCAGCCGTTTCATGCCTTGATTATGCATCTCCACACACCGGCATAAAGAGTTTTTGCAGGTAAGAATAAAATGATAATTTAGACACCTTAACACAGTGGAATAAATTATAAAACAAATTTCAGAATATTCTTAAACATACTCAAAGGAGCTGGTGCTCGGAAGTTTTCTCTATCTGGAAAGCGAAATAGGTTGCTTCGAAAAAAGTGTCTGATCAAGGTCATAATCGGATTGAACTTGTTCCCAGGAGTGCTGATTCTTCGTTGTGGCTGAGTTGATAAAAGTAATATACATATATATTCTTCTTTCCTATCATACTCGCTTTATTTACATTTAATGAATTAATTCCAGGTATGTTAACAATAATTAACTTGAATCCAGCGAAAATATCTTTGGTTGACGTGATACCAAACTGATGTAGGTCCCGGAAGTTATCGGTTAATATCCAAAGAAGCCCGATGAAGTATTTTCCGACGTCTTATATTCACAGCTTCAAACTGATGGCGAGCAATCACCACAAATTTTGGCCTAATACTATTATCTCTACCTCTTTGAGTGCAAAACTTTCCGGCCAATGATTTGACCACCTCGTGTATATATTAATCTAAACAGCCTTGCATCCGCAGTAAAATGGATAATAAATAATTATATAGACAATTTTTGTTGTTATTTTTAAGAAATATTGCCGAATACGCTTTTCAACGCAATACGGGGAAAAAATGTAGAATTACATCAGAAATGATGAAAATTAAAAGAGGCCGACAAAATTACGTAATCTTCAGTGCTAGTAAAATATTACACGTCAGGGAAATTTTACACGTCATTGAATTTTACAGACACGTAATATTTAACTCGCACTGAAAATTCCGTCATATATGATGCTTCTTTTTCTTTACATCATATATGATGTAATTTTACAAATATTTTTGGTTGTGTGTAGTTGTGTCATTAGAATTCAGTGCTGTTAAGGATTCAATTGTTTTTATTTTGTAAATTTACATCAATAAATCGCGTTCCATGTCATGTAATAATGAAGGTTTTCAATTTCAGTGTCGTTTAGGATTCAGATTTTTTTTCTGTGAAGGCGACCATCCTCGGCCACCTTGAACAACGACTTAACCCTTTTCTAAAAGTCTTAGCTGCTTTTCATTCAAATAATTATTTTCTAGAACCGTTTGCATTTCCTCAACGTGCAGTGCTTGCACTGTTGGGGTTATGTTAAATGCTTCCCAGAAATCTGTCCCTAGAATTAATTTCCGTTTCAGTTCTGGTGCAATCAAGGTCTCGATAATTTTGGTGCTTCCGTTGAACGTTACAGGAAGGTTAACCACTCCTTCAATCACGAGTTTTTGACCGTTTGGCCGTTCGGAGTTCTAGTTCGGAAGGAAATATTTTTAACCTTAACTTCTTCACGAAACCTCTCGCCCCTATCCCCAGTATGCTTCGATGTGCTCCACTGTCAAGAAGGCCGATAATTGGACAGTCAAAAATAGTAATTTCTGCAAAAGGACGATCATCGCCTTGCAACTGAATGAACAGTTCATCTACTTCCGGTTCTTTCGGTCCATATTCGTCCTTTTTAATGGGACGAAGACCATATTGACTCAAATCGGGATATAATTGTTGTTTGCTTGCAGGGATTTCTGAATTCTTCTGACAAACCTGCCCCTTCAGGTTGTCTAATGGTAGTTTTTTTTACAGAATGGACAATTGGTAGTATCGAAATTGAGAAAACCACACCTATGACAGAATTTGTGAGGCAAACCCTCACATTCTTCAAAGTGATGGCCTCTCAACCGACAATTGAAACATATTCCTTTCTCTGGAGGAACATATTTCCTTACTATCATTTCTAGTCCTGTATCTTTCTCCTTTCTAGTCCTATTTTCTTGACCTACGACTTCTTTCAAACCTCTTATTTTACTTCGCTCATCTTCTGATGTAACTTCCGGTCTTGTTCTAGTGAAGGTTCGTGATTTTTCTTTCTTTGAATCGTGCGGAGGCGGATATTTTGGTATAGCTCCCGTTTTAATCTCATTAACCTCACGACGAGTTCGTGGATTATTGTCAATAGGATTCGCGTATTTGAACCAGTAAGTGGCATCTAGTTGTCTACCGAATTTCTTCAAATCCGCTAAATTATCGATATTTGACGCGACGGCATGACCTTTATAATCCGAACGTAAATTTCTCCAGACAATTTCAAATTTCTTGCCCTCTGACAACGGTTTTGTTAATGAATTGAAAATTTTCTGCATTTCAGCGAGAAACTCTTGAAAACTTTCCTTTGGTCCTTGTTTTCGCGCGATGGCCTTTACTTCATTCCGGTGATCATGATCGGGGCTCAAAAATTCCCTCTTCATCTCGTGAACCAGTTCCTTCCAGTTTGTAAACTCTTCAGTTTCCATTCCAGAAAGGAACCATACCTTTGCTTGATCTTTAAAAAGATATATGGCCGAACGAAATAGTTCACGTTCCGAAACGTTTTCCGAATTTGCGTAATATTCGACTTCTTTGATGAATTTGATAAGATTTTGGCCGTTATCTTTACCGTCGTAGCGAAGATTCCATTCCCAAACCGGACGTCTACTTCGATGACGACGCCTCCGACTTTGAGAAGGGGATCTACGACTTCTTGGTTCCGATGCCGAACTCGATCTTGCCGATTCATCTCCGTTTGAATCCGATGATTCAACCGGTGGCGGAGCAGAAACTTTCTGCTTCCTCGATTCGCGATTCTTCTTTTTAGGCATTATGTCCACTTCTTGCCTCCTTCCATCCCTCTTAGACAAACTCGGATTCCTGCTACCTTGCTGATCAAACGGTGTACTATGTCCCGGCGGCGGTAAGTGGAAAGGGTACCAATAAGGATACGCGGGATACCCATACGAATTCCATCTCGCGAGAGGGGGAAATGGAGGGCCAACGTTCTCATTTTTCCGAATCGATCCTAATTTTCTTCTGCTCGGTTCTCTATTTCGCGGCTCGACTTCACGATCTGTTTCAGTATCAGAATCTCTACTCTGATTCCTGACATTCTCTGGTAAACTTCCGGCATCCGAACCGGACCATGCAATCGATAATTTATTAATCGATTCTGCTATTTGCTTAGCTACTTCATCCCTAATTGACCTTTCCGAGGACACCAATGAGAAATGAAACGTGATAAGCCCACGAATCGTACTTAACATCATATCTAGATCGTTCAAATCAGTTTCAATCTCCGCAACTTCCTGTAAACGTCTGGCCCTAGCGTAATAGTGTACCAATCGTGTTTTCAAACTTTCCTTCAACCCGTCGTATTTTCGTTTTTTCTCCAAAAAATCACGTATTTCCGTTAGATTTTCATCAATCGTTTTGATTTCCTGGTCCACCGTAATTTCATTTTCCGTCATACATTTACCCAGATCAATCGCGGGGGGATTTCCGTTATTTTCCCTCTCAGACTTAAACATTTCCCTAAGACTTCGTGTTAAAGCGGCACGGTTGTCTTTTTCCTGGAATTGGACAGATCTTATGAGCAGCTCATGTCGAATCTCCAGATTAGTCAGGTGATGTACCAACAAATTCCTGTATAGTCGTTCACAATCCGCATCCATCGCGAAATCTAACCGTTTTCCTGAAAACAAATATTAATTATTCCGATATCTATATCAATAAGCTTTTTTCTTATCCAAATTTCGTTTGGAGAACGAAATGAATCCAACAACACGTAGTGTTTTCTACCCCTTTCGAGGGAGGATGAAAATCAGTCTGCTTGTGTATATAAAAAAAGTAGTTGGGCGCCAATTTGTAACTTTACTCCTACTGGAATGTCATTCTAGCTTTATGCTTAATGGGAACTCAGGGTCGCTAACGCATTTCAGACTGACTCTGCTTGTCGCAAATGCACTCAGGTGCGTGGGAGTAGTGGTGACAAAAGTTCTACCTGTCAAATCCCGTAACGCCTATCTGAGGGATAGGAAAACGAAATCTCCCAAGTCAGGGGTCAATCTCAAAAGCCGACTTCCTTCCTCTTTTCAGTCAGAAACTCGAGGACGAGGCCTGAACTCTCCTTTAGAGAACGATACTTGCGACACGACAATAATTATGGGAGTTAATAATCTTTAATTATGAAAAAGGTGTGCGTTTAACATTATTAATTAGGGTGATTTTTTTCTAATTACAATTAGTTTTTAGCATATGCATTTCAATTCTAACGACCGTTTTAAGTTGTACTCACTCATTTGGTAGCTTTCTAGTGACTACTTGATGTGGTTTATCCGTGTGCACCCGGATAACCTATTTTGAGGTTAGGTTTTGAATGGTTGGTGAATAGTGCCTGATGGTGACACAAATCAGACCAGCAATGGTATCGTTTGCCGGCCTTTCCGTTTCAGGTTCGATCCGTCGGGTTGCCGATCCTTTGACCAATCAGCTCCGAAGTTACGACAGTTGACGATCGTTCGTAACTTGCGGTATCGTTGCAGATGACCCTTTGCTGGATGTCGTGATCACCTCCGATTCGTCCGACCTGATCAAAACCGTCTCGGATAAGCAATTGATTTTGGTGTGAATTGCTATGCCTTCTTCTCTGCTGGAGTTGTAGTGTTGTCCGTACTAGCAAAAGTATACAAAAAGGTCCTCTAGGACCTCCCGCATGAATCAGTATTATACAGTGACTATTCCTATTATCTTCTTCCCAAGACACCCAAAAGATAACCTCTATAGTTTTGGATTATTAATGTAAGATAAGGTTTATCATTTTTTCATGGAATGGAATCGTTTGGACGCACTTTACGATACAGTGAACGGGTCGTTAAGTAGAGTAACCATTCATTTTTTTGCCTTTTTTTACTGTTCCAAAAGGTATTTCATGATAACACGTATCGTTACTTTATGATCCACCTATCAAATGAGGATGATATAAATTATCGTCGGTTAACAATGGAACCATTGTAGCCCATACTGGGGTATTGAATTTCTTAACTTAATTTTGTTTTTCAGAAATAATATGAGAAAAGATTCATGGAACTAATTTTTTTATTACTAATGCTTTCATACAAATAATCATTTTCGTGTTCACACAATAATCAAATTACGCCTTCCATATGGTGCAGAACTGGTTGTTTTACGCTGCATTATTTCAATTTTAAGGTACATTTATAAATGGTTCACTTTTATTATTATAATAATATATTGATTTAGATCTCCTAAAACTCTGACGTCTGACAAGTCTCGGAATTGATCCCTAAGTAGTACATATAATGAAATGGATATACCTACTAGGCAAAATGAAACTTTCAAAGTAAAATGTCTTAATAAATATAGATATGATTAAACAAAATCTTCTTTAAATGAGCAAAATTAGAATTGTTTACGGTATTTCTTTTTTCACGTTTGGGTACAATCGCCAGCCTGTTTAAGAAATGTTCGATCATAAATTCTTTTGGAAAGCTAATCTGCGCCATCAAATCCGATAGCTGCCGTTTGGCTTCTGGAATTACTCCCTGTGTCGACATCTGCAGACCTTCCATTCGCAGAATGGAAATTCTGCCTGTTTACCATGTTCGAGTTTATCGGAACACATCTGCCAAAAAAAAACTTTTTGAAATAAAGGAATAACATACATATTGTGTTTGGAAGCTTACCCTAAAAGCATTCAACATAGCTACATTTTTTTTCTCCGTTGAGTGGTGCGCCATCAGGTGATGTTGGTGCGGTGCGGTGGTGCGCCATCAGGCGATGTTGACCGACATCTGTAAAATTTCCGAAACGGTACCGGAATATGCAGCTACATCTGCTACATGATAGTTTGAGGATTGCAATGCACGTAATCGTCCGGATGAAGCAAACTTATTGGATCAGACCCATTCGACTTCGTTTATATTCATTGTTCGGTTACATTCCAATTTCCTGCAGACTTTGTATAGTTTTTGCTCATGCTGTGGCGATACCGAATAAAATGGCAGACGCTGAGACCGTCTCGAGACAAATCGTCTCCTAGTGTGGACTAGCCTTTAAGACAACCACAAATTTAAAAAAAAATATATTTAAAAAAAAACAGAGAACATACCTTGCCGATTTCATGGAACCATTTTTTGTTTTTCGCATCCGGGTCCAAAACTGTAAGGTGGTGATGGTCTCATCCACCGGAAAGCGGGCTGTGATGCCAGAAACGCTTCCAGCGATTGTCTGCTGTTGCCTCTGCTGGTGGTGATGGTGATACAATCAGTGACGGATTTTGTCGCAATCGTGGCAGAGGAACTGGACGATTGAAATGATTTTCCTCCACACACTGCTGTTACTATTGGTGATGTCGTGGTGGTTGCTTTTTCTACGCCGGCTCACACTACGCTTCTGACTCGGGAAGAAATATTCCGAGCCATTCTGCTGCCTATAATATAATATCTGTTCTGGAAAATTTCCCTTCCGGATCACCACGAATCAACAAATTAGCAGCTGCCTTCAGTTGCTCAATTTTGCCTTAAGAGGTCCGGCACTGTTTAAAATACAAAAAAAATGTGAGGGGATTGGGGAGAAGGTGAAATAAAACTGGATACTTACAGCAGGGAAATCGAGCGTAGGAATTCTCTATACAGTGCTCGTTGGATTCCGTTCATTAGCCACGGGAGCCACCATCATATCTACTCAGTCCCATTGTGACCACCGCTGAGTCACATCCGCGCCTGGTGCGCTTCCACCGTGGGAGAAAAAAAACAGCCACCTACTAGCTAAACGGTACTAAACTGGCCGCTGCTGTACCTAAACTAACTCGTTTCTTCTGTCGATGATGGGAATGGTGCTGTGATGATGATTTTTCCAAAGTTATACTACTGCTGCTGGGGATGATGTGAATGCTGGTTGTTCCAGCCCAGTTTTCACGTCATTTGGTGCTGGAACTGCTCAGGCGTTTGTCCAGTTCGATGGTGGAGTTTTTTTCTTGCATCCACTTCGATTTTGTAGAACTGTGTAGAAGTGTAGAAAAAAAATAAAATTATTGATTTACAAAGCAGATTTCCACTTACCTTCATCGATTGCGCTGTTGTCGACCGGTGCGCTGAGATCCGTTTTTACTGCGGCACTTTTTTCCCGGAGAACATACATTGCTGATGAGCTCTTCCACCGGAAAGCGGGTAGTGATACGAGGTAACGTTTCCGACTGATGTTGGATTTGGTGGTGCTGCTTTTGCCACTGATGGTGGTGATTGCTGTACAATCGGTAGCGGATGGTGTATGTGGTCGCAATCATGGGTGAGCGACCAAACAAGTGAATGTTTTTATCGCCAGAGTAATGCGTACTACTGCTGCTGTTGCCGAAGTGGTGCTAGTTGTCCCGGGCCATCGTTCACCTTGTTTAGCGCTGGAACTGCTCCAGTGTTAGTCCGATCGGATAAAGCTGTACGGAGACAAAAAACAATGCAATTTTCGCTAAACAAAAAAATTCTTTTACTTACCTTCACCGCTTAAATTGTTGCTGGCCTCGGAGCGATTATTTTTCAGTTCTGTTGAGGCCAATTATAGATTTTCTTCCCAAATTTAGGAGGTTTTCCGGAAGCGTACCGATCCACATGCCTCGTGTTTTTTTTCTTAACTTGATGACAGCAGCAGCGAAGACACACCACACTCAGATGCGCGAAAAATTATTTTTCCTATAGATTATTAAACGTATCTTTCGGACATCGTTTTTTTATAATCCCCAGCAAAGACGCCATAAGCAAAGTCGCAAAATTAACCGTGATTATTCATGTAATCAGAACCAAATAATTCAGACGATTAAGTGTACGGTATTTGATTATGCGGGCTGGCCAACCCATTAACCATTCCCTTTTTACCTCTTACATAATTTTACATTTTTATGTCTTTGACATTTACCTTTTTTCAGCTGTTTTTAATCTTCCACAAACTTTCGGTAAGTACTATTATATGTGTGTATACTCTATATAAAACACGTGCAATAATTAATTAACTAAATTTTCTTTTTCGTTTCAGGTTTTTTTTACCTTACTATTCACAAGATACATTTAAATAACGACTATATCTTGCCGGTCTTATCGATTTAATCGACCCTCTGCAACACAAAAACACAATTAAAAATAATGAACTCCACATGGTTCTTACTTTGTGAACCTCACTTTTAATTACAACGGACACGACGCGCACTACTTGCTTCCTTGAGCCTCCGAACAGAAAAGAAAGAGGAAGTTTAACGCGGAACAATCAAAGTTAAAGAGCAGGAGATGAGGCGAAGAGAGAAAATCAAAATTTACATTGTATTACATTATTCGCCTGCTTTCGCTTTGCCGATCGCGCTCACTGAGGCGTACGAGACTTGAACAGTACTAATTTACATAGTTAAGACTCAAACCACCTCCTAAGCGTTTGCTGCCGGCAAACACCACCCTGAAATGTATTTTCGACTATTCGAACTTCAATTGAGTGCTCAATCAATATGCACACTCAATTGATGTTGTAATGAGATCCCATCATCATTGATTCTTCTGTATTCACTTGGGCAGAAGGCCCAAAACTAGATTTGGAACTTTTGGTTACAGAATAATACCAGTAGTGTTGGTTTTGCTCCTGAACTTTATTTGATCCATTTTAAAAAGGATCAGGTTAATAATTTGAAAATTTTGGAAAAGGCTCGTCTTATATTTCATTGTCGAGTAAAATTTGAACCTTTTCGTAAATCCCATACCAATTTTTTACAAAATATTACGCAATGTCGTCGTTGTCAAGCTTTTTGTCATGGCACTAAAAATTGTAGAATGAATGCCAGATGCATGTTTTGCGGCTCATTCGATCATGAAAAATCTAAATGCCTTTTTGGTGGTGATAAGCCAAAAACAGAATTTTTTAAGTGTGCGAATTGCGCAGGTAATCATTCCTCGAATTCTCTAGATTGTCCCGTTAGGGCAAAAATTGTTGCTTCTAGGAAAAACCCCAAAGTTTCCAGAAAAGTTTCTTCTCCTCCTTCCTCTTTTTCGTCTACACACGTCAGACCGGCAAACAACCTGCCTGTTCGCAGTCAGCCTCGGCCTACATTGGAATCACGGCTGGGTAATACCCGAAGTGATTTTAATGTTACTGTCGTAACCGATCCATTTCTTTAACCATATTTTTCAACTTTTTCTTCCTAATTCTTAAATTTATAATTCTTTTCGCAAATCTATCCTTCTTTCTCAAGCTCTCTCTGTCAACTGACTTCCGAAAATTTCCTCATCGCCCCAGCTTTCTAAAGCCCTTTCCTTCTCTCCTCGAGTAGTCATGCTAATTATGAGCTCTCACTCTCTCGTTTGCACATTTTCTTTCCTGAACGGATCCTACGTCAATCCTTCAACTGTGAACGAACCAATTAATTATTGCTTCAGTGTTGCTAGAATAGTAATCTACACTTGTACTCTCAATATTCTCTACATTCGCCTTCACCTCTATACCTTTTTCAATAAACCAAAACTAAAAATTTAATAAACTTTCTATATATAATTCGATCAGCTTTAATCTTGTTCTCAAATATCAAGTTCTATACCATTTAATAAATATCAATAAAAGCAACCTGATTCGAAAATCAGTTACTTTAACATTCTTATAACAAGACAAGAAAACAAATTTTGAAATATCAAATAATATTCTGCATATTCTATAGCTCATTACAAAGTTTGATCAACAATTGAGTAATTTGCATACGATACAACTAAACTCAACTATAACATTTAAGCTAGAATTGATTACCAACATATATTTTCCACACGCACTCAAGATACAAAACATTTAGAAATTGAAATTATAATTTTAACGACATCAATGACAACCTGTTTGTAATTAACCTGCCTAATTTCATTTAAATACTGTGACATTTTATATCGGATACCAAACTTAATTTTCTTCTTTCAATTTTTTTTTTTACTTACATATTATCAATTCAATAATCAATTGAAGATTCTGTTTAACTGCAAACAATGTTAATGAAACTAATTGCGAATAGAATGTCAAAACATATAATATTTAAAAAAAAGATTCAATCTGTTTGTTGTAAGCCACAGTCTCTAGCTCCAAGATTATACTAAGAACTTTCAGAAAAGCATTCTTTTGTTGCACAAGTATACGTAAACAAAATGTTTTCACACATATGTACACTGCAAAAAATCCACATATTGGGGATATGTGTTAGCCTTATAGATTTTTGCAATGTGATTCCCATTTGAAAATAACGTGTCCACACATATAGAATACAAAATTATGATTTTTATATGCGTCACATAAAAGTAAAATCCCACACATAAATATTATAAGCCTACATTTCACTCAAACATCTGCCTACATCTTGGCGTTTACGTGCATGCCTACTTGAAAACGTTTTATTTTGTGCGAATTGGTTTTCGGAGGGAAATAAAACAATGTAAGATTATGGTTAGAAACATTTTTAAACTTTTTATTTTAAATAAAAATAAATGTAAAAACGCTAAGCCTAATACTTACATGTCTCGCGTTCGTATTCCATTGGCACAGAAACGCGAATTCCGCACCGAAAAATCAGCAGCTAAAACGATTGTTCCAGTCGAATGGAACAATATCGATGGCTTCGATCAACACCAGGCCGACGTCCTTGCCTCAGTAGTCAGGGCTTGGTTTCCTGTGGGGGAGATTAGAAGAGATCAATAATCGATGTTTTTTTTATAATAGAGTAATACCCGAATAGAACAGAACCATGGTATCACATTCTTTTTCCATTGAATTTCAATGTGACCATGAACTTCATGGTAAAAACAACATCCGGCGAGCGTAAATTTTTCAAGAGTTCACAATTCCAAGTTTTTCGTGTAGGGCGATTTTTTGACAGCCGCAGCTCGTGGGACGTTTTTTTTCTCTCCGCAATCATTCTCGGTCGGGAGAAGGGTTTTCGAAAGTTTTTTTATATGTTTTAGAAGGTTTTTTTAATATGTTTATTCAAAGTGTTTGGAGATTGGCGCAACGGTAAGTTAAAGTTAAAGTTAACAGGAGACAATCATTAATAATATTTTATATTCTAGCAACAAACACTCTGCGGATGGCACAGGTTCCGGTAGCCAATGGATGACGGGATGCGAGCCTCAAAGCAGTCCAGTGAATAATTAATTGTAAGTAATGTGTCAGGATTATTAGAATAAATAATAAATGTCAAGAAATTTATTGTTTTTTTTTTGCTAAAACAAACATGAAAAAATGATGACAGAAAAAAACCGAGTACAAAAAACCCACCATAAGCAAAAATTTTTATTACAGCGGTTTAACAATGAAAATCATCGGATTTTCATGATTTTACTATGAAAAATTGGAAGATGCTACAACAATGAACTTCATATTTTTGGGCTTCTCAATGTATGGAAAATCGCCATTTTTTTCATGGTCACGCTGCATAACAATACCCCTTTTTCATGGTTATTTTCGGCAAAACGATGAAATGTACGGTCGTAAACTATGAATTCCAATGTGTATTCACGGTATCGTGGACGATTATAATCATGGTGTAAACCATACAATTTATGGTTTGTGAATATGGAATTCATGGTGTTTTCACGGTGCAATCCTATTCGGGTATTTATGAAATGTTTGAATTGAAAGGGCACACCAACTTTTTCTTCAGGGTGGCCATTTTGAAAACACGGAAATTTTCAAAGACGAAAATCATAGAATGTATGAGTCAATATCATAAACTTTATGTTATGGATATACAATTTATGTGTGACATATGATGATAATATGAAGTATATGAAATATATGCGTAGAGCAGTTTTGAAGACCTTATGTGTGAGGAAACATACATTCAAAGGGTGGATTTTTTGCAGTGTATAAGCACATTGCAAATTTGATTAACAACATCGCCTGGCAACACTAATTAATCTAATTAATGGGGCTTATTCTGCGAGGCGAATGACGTGAAGTGACTACGATTTTTAGAGTCACCGTATTCTAGCAGGCGAATGCCGTGACTTGAATGAACTTTAGGTGACTCGAATGAACTTTTTTTTACTGTCACCGTATTCCCAGAGGCGAATGGCGTGACTCAAGTCGGTGGCAAGTGACTTTTGCAGTCGTAACCTATTTTGCAAGTGACTCGGTAGGAAATAAGGAGAAAGCAGCTGAATTCCATAAAAAAATCGATAGTGGTTTTTTATTTTGACAAAATAAAAATGAAAAAGGACCAAATTTGAAAACTAATCATAGAGGGAAGCAATAAAAGCAGTTTTTTAAATTCTTTGATTTCATTTTTGTATTCTTGAGTAAATGTTTTTAAGAAATAAATACTCAAAATTGAACTCTTCGGTTGAAAAACAGAAAGGTCTTCAAGAGGGTCGTGCAGAATTATAGATTTTAATTTTATTCAAATTATTCCTTCAATTTTATTGTTTTATTTCTCCCCAGTAGAATGATTTTACAGCCATTATTAAAGGGAGCATGCACACACATAGGAAAGAGATTTCGGATACAATTTTACAAAATTATATTTTTTTAAATACTTTATTAATATAAATTTAACGAACTTACATTTGCTTGCTGTTCTTCATTTTCCACAAAGCATTTCCTTGTTGGCTTCTCCACTGTGTTTCTCGATACCAGCACGATTCGAGTCGGGAGAGTTTGATGCGGCCTGGAGTGCTGACAAAAGCACCAGTTCATGTTATTCCGGTGGTCCGGAGTGCCGCTTGGTCTGAGGAAGACCACACTGTTGCGCTCGCTGACCAAACGACCAAACCGCGCTGACAATCACCTTCTAGCCTGTTGGAAGTTCCTACTTGGAATCCAGTCGCATCTAATGAAGTAGAGTTGATTCGGAATTATAGTTCCGTCCGTCCGTACAGTCGTTGATGGAAACTTACCTTTTTCTATTTGGCTAGATTTTTTTTTCCGATGTATTCCGGTGCTGGCTCCGGAGGCAGGAGTCAAATTGGTGGTCATATTCCCCGTACGGCTCCAGGAACTCGACGCGAAAACGCGGATAGATTTGAAGCGCTAATTTAAATGTTTTTGTTTGTTTTGTTCTTCCTCTTGTTTTCCTTACGTTTGATTCATCGAAAATGAATATGGCGGTAAATACCAATGCAATGTCAAGGGAGGTGAAGCATATATTTTTTGTTAAAAATTAGTTTGAACTAGTGAACCTTCATATAAGAGAAACGACATCTGATCCCTCTTAAAATGAAATATGTGGCAACATCGCCGAAATCTTGGACAAAAAAATTCCCAGCACTGTTTTCTGGCTCAATGTTCAAGCTCTAAAGTGAACGCTCCTTCAATTCAACAAAATAACATTGAACTCGATGACCGAAGGATCGCGATAAACGGTATGAATGACTTGAATTTCGTTAATAATCAGTTAGCTTTCTAACTAGAAACATGATTCACCAAAGCATTAAAAAAAAAATTGCACCTAATCATAAATTCATATGACCAGCTAAAAAATTATCTGTTTAAACTATAACAACAATCGCAATACCTTCCTTGGTTGAGTTTTCAATAAGAAAGGTAAAAGCTCTGCGACAAAATGCTCGGATCGATTGGAATCGATTTTGACAGTTCTTTTGCTCGATTGGAATTTTGTGTTTCAGATGTCACTTCTCTTATATACAGGTTCACTAGTTTGAACCTAAACATACAAAAAATCAACTTTTTTGCTGATAAGAGTGTTATAGCTCATTGTAAATACAAAATTAAAATATTCAGCATAAAATTTACACTTAAAATTTTGAAACTAGAGTGAAAAATTTTGCATGAAAATAATTTGATTTACATCACCTTGGAATGTACGTAAGTTGGGCGAAAGTCATTTCGAATGAACTTCAACGAACTGTTTTTTTAGGTTGGACATTTTTGGTTTTGCATATGTATGAGTACATGGACTGAAAATTAATAACTTAAAAAAAATATTAGTGTGTATATAACTATGTTCATATATGTTCAATTCTTTATTCAGTCAATTTGTAATTTAAATCCAAACTACAGGTAGAAACAATTCAAAGAAAAACATATTCCTGACATTACTCAAATATTTAAATAAAAATTTGAGATTGTTTCAAAGCTTATGATAAACATATCTTGGTTTCTGAATTTTAGATCATTTAGATTGCAACTGCCATAGGGTTTATCAGGCACAATTTTTTTTTTATCAATTATGACATCCGTTCAATACAGTATTGTTCCGATTTTGTCAGCTCCCGATTTTGTCTACCCCCGATTTTGTCTATCCCCGATTTTGTCAGCATTTTATCCCGATTTTGTCAGCCTTTAAATTTAGTTGAAATTTTCTGCTTTTGAACTAAAATTGCCAGTCATTTAATACTGTATGTTTTTTGGGGGTTGTCCTGACCCACGTAGAGGGCCACCTATTAACCACTTGGTATTTTAAGGGTTGGTATTTTAAGGGTTGGGGGTGATTGAAGGTTCATAAGAGTTTCCATTGATGACGAATGGAAGGAGGTTGAAACTTGACCACATTTTGATCACATGGTTTATGGATAGCCCTTAGGGATCATCCATAAACCACGTAGACTTCAGGGAGGAGGGGGGGGGGTGCTTGGGTCTACGCTCCATACAAATTTTCGAAATTTTATATGGACAAAAGTATACGAGTGGGAAGGCAGGGGTTTGAAATGACCAAAAATGAGTCTACGTGGTTTATGGATAGTCCCTTAGGGAACTATCCACAAACCACGTGGATTTGTCGTTTTGCATGAAACATATTTTTTTCTCTTTTAAATTCAGAAAAATAAAGGACGGTTCAAAATAAAACACTTATTTTTGTAAGTCCATAAAAAAGTACCATTACATACTTCAAATTTAAACGCTCCATTGTTGTGGTTTAACATAAATTTCCCAGAGATTTTACCATAGCTACCTGACGAATCCAAAAGGATGATTCTTCTGCCCAATCGATGATTTATCGAACATTCCCACCGCTTCTACATGGCTGGTTGTCCCTTCGTACGATGATTCAACCATTTTAGTGGTGGAGATGTACTCTGGTCTGGTTCCTCAGGATGCTCTGCTTCTTCATTTGTTTGACGTTCTGGGATTCCTCTGGGATTCCGAGATTTTTCGATTACGACAAGAGGGAGCTTATGGTCTGCTGTGACATTGGCGCATGGCATAAAAGTGATGCGCTCTTTAATAATTTTACGCCCTGGAGCACTTGCTTCTTTCGAACCAACAAGTGATTTTGTTGGCAACATTTTAAAAAACAATCCCGATTCGTCCGCATTATATACCATCTGAGCAGTAAGCTCTCGATGAAGTATTTGCTCGTGAAAGTTCTCCAAAAAACCCTCAACATTTCCTATATCGCTCGACAACGCTTCGCCACATATCTTAAGCTTGCGGATACCGTAGCGCTTTTTGAAGTTATGTATTCAGTGCGGTGAAAATTTAAATGAATCTGGGACGTTGCAACTTTCAGCAAATGTTTGAGCTTTGACTATATGAGCATGGTCGAAGAAACTGTTTTGTTCAGGCGTCGTTGGTTAAGAAACCAAAGAAACAAAACATCCTCCAAATTTTTATACGCACCTGTGGAAACGTATTTGAAAGTCTTACCAAGACGTCACGAGGTGTTGGATGCCGCACGAAGTATGGAGTCAGCATTTTTTGAATTTTTCTGACGGTTGTTGGATGGATGTTGTACTTCTTCGTGATGTCTGCTTTCTTCACAGCCTTTTCCTCAAGATTCCGAAGGATTTTGACTTTTTCCTTAAGGCTGAGCGAGTTTCGTTTTTTTTCCTCAATAACCACTATTTTTGGAGACAGTTCTTGAACAGGTCCTCCATTTTGCTATTTGCAAGACCTTTTATTTGAAGCCTCAAGAACTCAAATCGGTCAAGCGGTCATCGAGAAACGTGTGTGACATTATTTTGTAACATACACACACATACACACATGCATACACACATACATACACACATACACACATACATGCTCTGCGACGTAGTTCCACCTCCCCGTGGTGCAGAGTGGAAACGTGTCTGCAAGTCCGGCGTATTGCAGATGTACGGCCAAGAGAACTACACCAAACCCACTAGAGGCCGTCGACGGGTCCCGCCAAACCCGCGCGGAAGAAGTGGTGCACCCGGGTACTTAGGTACCAGTACTTGGGTGTGAGTGTGATGGTCCAACACGCTGTCGGGGGGTCATGACCCTGATATGCGGATGCGACCGGAGGGAGAGCGATCGCCAACTTGTTTTGCGCTTCGGTGGGTATAGACCCGTCTCGCAAAATGAGTAGATGCGCAAAGTGGTGGCCAATGGTGGGCCGATCACTTAGGGACGTGTTTACACGTCAGTGTCCGAGAGGCACATTCTGCCGGAGGTGTCAGGGTTCGACACGCGTTTCGGGAATTGATGCGCCCAAATCGCGAGTGTGACCTGATGAGGGCGTTCTATAGCCCGATCTGCGCTTCGGGTGGTGAAGCGCCCGACTTGAAGATCGGGTAGTTGCGCTGGGTGGTGACTTAAGTCAACACTATTTGTGAGTTCGGAGGAGTCTGAGTCCTACACGTGGCCTAGGGGGCTTACCCCCCCTACCCGCGTGTTTGAACAGAGAAAGTGCCGTCGACAACTCGCTTTGTGTTTCTGGATCTTGGACTGGATTCACAAAGTTAGTAGTTGCGCTACGTGGGGACCTCATTCACACGATGAGATGTCGGGTCCTAACTCGTCAGAGGAGGGGTCGCGCATCGAGTTGTGTTAGAATGAGGCTATGCTATCAGAGGGTTCGGAAACGAGTATTGCCTTGGAGCGCACTAGCGCGAAATGACCTCCCACTATTGAAGCAAAGTGTGTCAAACAGTTCGAGGTGGGAACAAAGGTCAGTGGCCCCAGGTGGACTTTATGGCGTAGGGGGTACAGTGTTCCTTAGCATTGTATCATGAGTCGTCCAATTGCACCCATGGACCCAGAGTAGCAAACTGGGGGGACGCGGTGGCTCGCCGTGCCTTGGAATGCAATCCGTAAAATGGATTTACCACCTGGGTTAACAACTAATAAAAAAAAACATACACACATACATACACACATACACACATACATACACACATACAGACATGTTCCGATCTCGACGAACTGAGTCGAATGGTATATGAAACTTGGCCCTCCGGGCCTCGGATCGGTAGTTGTTTTTTCAAGCGACATGTATACCCTTCTTTGTAAGAAGGGTAAAAAATAAAGGAAAGGGGTCAATGTCACCCCTTATCATGGTATTGACATAAAATATCGAAATAACAAGTAAACGGACAATTATCAAATCAAAATTGAAATTATTTTCAAGAAATTTTTTTTTCCCGATTTTGTCAGGTACCCTGTTTTGTCAGCCCTAAATTCAAGATGGGGCTGACAAAATCGGCACTATACTGTATATGAAATAGATTTTTTTTAAATGTTCAACTAAAATCGTTTAATAATGGGTAACAAATGTTTTTTAAAATTCGAGAACATATTTGAAATATAGTGATGATTAAGTATGCTACGTTTGCATTATAGAACTTTGAAAAAAGGAGCTAAAAAATTGAAACTTAACTAAAATTTTCCATAAATGATCAAAATTGACGATATCAACTGAAAACAACTAGAATTGGAAAAAAAGTTGCGAATCATTGCAAAATGAATCCTTTTTATAACTTTAAAATAACATTTGAATTATTTTTCATTTGATTAATTAAATTAAATTTAATTTAATTAAATCAAGGAACATGACTAATATGGGGTATATATTATGAAGAACTTTGAAACCTGAATCTGAAAAATTATATGATAAGAAATCTGAAATTCTAGTTTGAAATATGCAGAAATCATAAAATTTGGTTTGATGATGCAAATCGATTCCGCATAAACTTATCTTAATCTAATGTTAATTTAAGGATTTTTAAAGAATTTTTTAAATCATACATTTTTGATTGACCGGAAAAAAAACTTTCCGAAAAGTAAACGGAAAACGAACAAAACGAAATCTTTGAAGCGCGTTTTTTCTTTAATAACTTAACCCCTCTGCCAGAGAGCCTCTGGTTTCATGTGCCTAAGATGTAATCTGAAGTCTGTAGATCTGAATTATGTGTCTAGTTCAGATGTTTAGATATATCTGAATTCAAATTTGAAATATGAATCTGAAATATTGTTGTATAAAACTGTCTCACTTTTGAATTACAATGAACGTTAATCGCAAAACTTTCAATTGATCCGAAAATGTTAAATTTTGATTCGCGTCTGAGATTTCAATCTGATCTTCAATTTGGAAATTATGCAGCTATTTAAATTTCGATTTTAATTGAATTGAATACTAAATGCAGAAAATTAATACGGAATTCAGAAGAAAAATTTTGATCTAGATTTCCAATATGAACTTTCGATCTTAATCTTAGATTTTATTACGTATAAAAATGCAAATCCCAATCTTCACTAGAACAATAGACCATTTGAATTCCACTGAGCATATTTGAAAAAAAAAACTTATATAGAATTAATTCCTACTTTGAGTCAGATGCTGGATGCATAACAAATGCATAAAATCAGTATCAATTTTAAAATACTTCAGGATAGTGACGTCATCCAAGAAATTGAATATCACACTACCTGCTTTGAATGTTTCTTACATGTTTGACAGATCGCATGGTGAACCCGATGAAACTGGTTCATTGCCTCTGGAACGTCAAAATGAACATCAAGCCACCGAGGCAATGAACTTGTCACCGTGAGTGAGTCGCCTCTCGGAATACCCCGACTAGAGTCACGTGACTACGACTAATGTGACTCCGAGTCACTTCATTCGCGTCGCAGAATAAGGCTCAATAACTACACAATAAGTTATTCATAATTGTAATAATAAATCATGATCATATAGATAATTTTTGCCTAAATTTCTAAGGATTGAACTGTACGATCAATTTACTCATTTATTACTCATCGACGGGATGATTTTGTTCAATTTCGATTGTTTGTGTATAATCGTGTATACAGAAGTGTAACGCCCGTAACGCCGGTAACGTATTTTTGTCGACCCAAAAATCATAGCTGAAATTCTACACGCTCGTTTTTGTTTAACCATTTTTGGTTCAAAAATAACCATTTTTCGGCTTTGGCCCGAAAATTGCCAATATGGTTATTTTTTAAGAATTTTTCCTTCACAAATTTAAACCATTTTTGTAGTTCTAGAGCATTAACCAAAAAATGTTTGAAAAATGTTGTTTTTTCATCGTAGCCATTTTGAAAATAATCGATGTGCAGACGAACGCGTTTTTTTTAAATTCATAATGCCGCGTAACTGAACCGAGTTCTCATTCAAATCGGTCCTTGTAATTCTGGAACATCAAATCTATTGACAATAAAAGGTAAACAATTTAATATAAATTATTTTCGAATAAAAACTCCAACCTAAAAAAATTTTTCAGGACACGGATTAGAAGGCCCCGCTTGTAATTGAACCGCTTGCTACCGGTTCATCGAAATCAGCCACAACAAATGAAAGCTGAAAAAGCTAAGGAAAACGCGAGCAATTTGAACAGTAGTCCTCGCACTATCTGGAAGCGGTCTTCGCACAATGCCCCGGTAAGTTTTTATTTTCCATGGATAAATAAGGTTGGTTACTGAATTCTTGTTTTAGGTTTTCTATCAATTATTGCGGGATGCGAGATATTCCAACGACCATTTTTTCACCATCCTGAAGGAGCTGGAACTGGCTGAACCGCATGAAATACATCATCCGACGGTCATAAAAGAACCATTCAAACCCCCGTGAACGAAAAGCACTGGTGTGGTAATACTGATTTGGCCATTTGCTGAAGCTACGGTTCTACAAAATGTCACCGAGGCATATGGGATCACCACTCCCGGTATTGTTCGGAACCGACGTTAGGTTAGTTTTCTCATTTAAATTCGGTGGTAATCGTGGGGGAATAAATTTTGCTGCTTCAAATGCTGCTGGGTGTTTCGGCTGCTGTTGGTGTTCGCCTAGCGCTAAGCACCACAGATACAAGGAATAAAATAAACAACATACATATTTGTAAATCGTGTTTTTGCTTAATTTAGTCGATAAGTCTATGATACCGTTCAATCCCTCAATATTGCTCTTTAAATATCGGTTGAAAAATAACCGTTTTCTTACTTCTAGGATGCTACCCTTTACGGTTGAAAAATAACCATATTCGAACTTCTCCCCCAGAAGTCATTTTATGACTTCTCAAGGAGAACTCATAAAATGACATTTCCCGGGAAAAGGTCAAAAATGGTTATTTTTGAATCGTAAATGGTTTAATAATTTCTAGCGTGTACACGCTCATTTTTATTTAACCATTTTTGGTTCAAAAATAACCATTTTATGGCTTTGGCCCAAAAACTGGCAATATGGTTATTTTTTAAGAATTTTTCCTTCATGAATTTTAACCATTTTTGTAGATCTCGTGCGTTAACCAGAAAATGTTTGAATAATTTGGTGTTTTTATCGTAGCCATTTTGAATACAATCGATGTGCAGACGAACGCGTTTAAGAAAATTCCATTAAACCGCGTAATTGAATCGAGTTCTCAATTAAATTGGTCCATGTAATCCGGAAAACATCAAATCTGATGGTATGATAAAGGGTAAATAGTTTTATATTGATTATCTTTAAATAAAAATTCTAACCTAACAAAAAATATTTCAGGACACGGATTAGAAGACCCCACTTGAAATTTTTATAAAAACGTAAAAACACAAATATTATCATAAAGTCAATGCTACCGGTTCATAGTAATCAGCCACAACAAACGAAAGCTGAAAAAGCACAAGCGGTCCTCGCACAATCTGCCGGTAAGTTTTTATTTTCCTTTGAATAATTTGAAATATAGCCTCCCAAGGAAAAAAAGTTTGTTACTGAATCAAGCATTCTTTTTTCAGATTTTTTATCATTTCGGTGCGAAATGCGAGATACTACAACGACCGTTTTTTTCACCATCCGGAAGGAGCTGGAGCCGGCTGGACTACTTGAAAAACATCACCCGCCGGTAGTAAATAAATTATTCAACCCCCCGTAAACGAACAGCCCTGGTGTTGTGGCACTGATATGTTGGCCATTTGCTGAAGCTACGGATCTACAAAATGGCACCCAGGCATATGGGATCAACACTTCCGGAGTTATTCGGCACCGACGTTAGGTTATAACTATATAGTTTTCTCATTTAAACTCGGTGGAGGTCGTGGGGGAAAAATCACTTTTGCTGCTTTAAAAGTTATCGGGTGTTCCGGCTGCTGTTGGTGTTCGCCTAGCGCTAGCCACTAAATTAAACACTATGATGAATTGAAAATAAGAACAGAAATACAGATAAAATATTTGAAAAACGTGTTTTTGCTTAATTTTGTCGATAATTTTTTAATATAGTTCAATATAGCTATTGCCGTTACTTGCTAGTTACGGTTCAATAATAACCATTTTTTACTTCTCCGCTCTTTCCGATTACGTTTGAAAAATAACCATATTTCTACTTCTCCCCGAAAAGTCATTTTATGAGTTCTCATGGAGAACTCATAAAATGGCATTTCCCGGGAAAAGGTCAAAAATGGTTATTTTTGAAACATAAATGGTTTAATAGTTTCTAGCGTGTACATCTACTTCAGGAACATTCTCCAATTGTAAGAGCACCTGCAACGGTTCAGGCGTAAATATTGGTTTTAAGTATACCAGTTTTAGCACAATTTGAAATTTTAGAATCGGCTAAAACACCCACTCCCCACCCGTTTTCTTTTCGTTTATTTTTTTTTCAAATTTTAGAACGCTGACTGGATTCACTAATACGTCGAACCCAAATGAAAAGCTTTTTATTCAATTATATTAAATCGAGAATAATGTGACATCTATTATTTATACTTGATATGGTTTTTATTAACATCTATTCTCAATTTATGTTACGTATAGGGTGGTTGAAGCGAAAAAAAACATTCAAATAATATCTTAAAAAGAAACTATTATCACCAATGGTACCCAAACATGTGTGAAAGAAATCATTGTTGGCTAAAATTTTCTCACCGTGAACTAAATCGGTCTGTCGTATATTTTGAAATCCTGTTCCAAATTTGCATGAATTTGGAACAAAGGCGTATAACTGTTGGGAATTTCGAAATCGATAACTGTGCTAAAACAGCAATATACGACACCGGTGCCAGCCGAAATGTTTTAGCGTGGTCGAAAACCGTGTTTTGCATCTACCGTTGGGACAGCCCTAAGAGCACCTGCAACGGTTCAGGCGTAAATATTGGTTTTAAGTATACCAGTTTTAGCAAAATTTGAAATTTTAGAATCGGCTAAAACACCCACTCCCCACCGGTGTAGAAGCAAATATAAAACGGAAACACTTTCATTGCAGACACTCAATAATTGAGAAGGAAAAACCCATTTTATTAGAAAAATTGCATAAGTTTTGAGTTTCACGGTTAATTGTTTTAAAATTATTTCTACGAATTTTCTTTTTGACAGAACAATGATTTCAAATATTCTACCAGGATTTCATTAATTTAAAAGCAAAAATGACTACACAACGAGGAAAAAAGGTCAATTGAAACAATTCTTCAATTTATTCAATCAAATTTCTTTGAATCAATGGAATAAAATTTCGTTAAAATGAAATGATAAAGCAATTTTTTTTAAGTTATTGCTGGCATTTATAAGGAAACGAGAAATGTTTATCCCAAAGTCAAAGGAAATTTTCCTTTGATTTGTCGACATTTTTGTTTGACAAAAACTTGTTTCACTATTTGCAAATTTATGTATGGATACAGAAAAATATGTCGGGTCGGGAGCACCATTTTTTTCGATATGGGACTGTTATGCGAGCATATTTCAAACCTTTTTTAAATCTACTCGCATAACAGTCCCATACAGAATATGTTTTTTTCACCAAGCTTTTTCCTAAGACTTAAATTTGATCATTTTTGAACCTTTCAATACAATTTTCATTAAAAGAAACATACTTTTGGAAAAAATATCGTGAATTCCGCATTGTAAGTTGAATCTTTTTACGATTTTTGATTACATCTGATAGTTTTTCGCTTAGGAAGACATTCCTTCCTTCTAACTGACCTGGCTTCGAAAACTAGGGTGTATAACTCGACATCGAGTGAGTGAAATCTTTTTTAAATGATTCAAAGCAATAAATCAAAGACTATTTCGCCGAAAGAAGCATTGAAAAGTAACCAAATTCGTGGTATTTCACATATGGGACTGTTATGCGGATATATTCCGTATGGGACAGTCACAAGTTGATATTTTTTTTCGAAATTTCTAGAACAAAATCTCTTTTTTTATTGTTTTATATTGAAGCCCTATATTCAAAATGACGAACTGTCAGGTTAAATGAAAATTGACGAAAATTCATATGGGACTGTTATGCGAGTAGGGGCAGTAAAAATCTCTCAATATCTCAAATAATACAAAAATTATAGATCAAACAATAAACATTTATTTTACCTCATCGAAAAAGTATTAAAATTTTCTTTTTGTTTATTTTTTTCAAATTTTAGAACGCTGGCTGGATTAACTAATTCGTCGAGCCCTAATGAAAAGCTTCTTATTTATTTATAAAATCGAGAATAATGTGACATCTATTATTTATACTTGATATGGTTTTTATTAACATCTTTTCTCAATTTATGTTACGTATAGGGTGGTTGAAGCGAAAAAAAAAACATTCAAATAATATCTCAAAAAGAAATTATTATCACACCCAATGTTACCCAAACATGTGTGAAAGAAATCATTGTTGGCTAAAATTTTCTCACCGTGAACTTAATCGGTCTGTCGTATATTTTGAAATCCTGTTCCAAATTTGCATGAATTTGGAACAAAGGCGTATAACTGTTGGGAATTTGGAAATCGATAACTGTGCTAAAACAGCAATTTACGCCACCGGTGCCAGCCGAAATGTTTTAGCGTGGTCGAAAATCGTGTTTTGCATCTACCGTTGGGACAGCCCTAAGTGATTTAAGCATCAATGAACTGTTGGCACCAGGACCTGGAGAAATTAGCCACCTCGGGACGCTTGGAAAACGGAGAAGGTCTTATTGTTGCTGTTACCACAAACCGACGGAAGATTCTTCGCTCGATTCCCACATTCTTGATCCTTGACTCCAGCAAGTGAATAATCGAGGTAATTTCTTGTATAAATTTATGGAAGTTCAATTCCATAATTTGTACCAGAACACTGCTAGACTGGGTTCGACTCAAATAGCGCAATTCCATAATTTCAATTGATTATTCAAAATTCGTGCATGGTAACTATCGATAATTAGCATTAGTTACCTTGTAGAACCTCTTCGAAGTCGTGAAGTGCCGTGCCGAGCAACCTATTTCTTAATTTCAAATTTCATCCAAATCTTTTTATAAAGCTGTATTACCATAATTAAGACGATCTTTTAGTCTGAACTCAGAGGAAACTAACTAGTTCTACCATGTCTTGTGAAACACCAATTTAAGGTTTATTTCAGTTTCAGATTGTAATTCAGATATTTTTTTTGTAAGAAGTTCAAAGTATTATTTTAGGATAACATTTTATTTGAATGATAACGGTGAGTTTTTTACTCATTTTTTTTTTTGTTAAATTCAAATTTAGATAAGACGCTCACTCTTAATTTACATGACTATTTTGATTTCTGACAAACTTGAAATTCAGTACTCTAATTTACATTTAATTTTCTGACCAAGAAACATCTTTGGACGAATTTATATTTTCTGATGCTGCAGAATATAATGAATTCATCTTCGTACCGAGCTACCTATTTAAAATTTCTGATATTTTTTCTTACGATACCTAAATGAACAACGATTCAATGTCATACAAAATTTATATATTACCCTCATTTAGAAGAACCAGCTAGCTCTACGATGTCTCGTATAAAGCCAAATTAAAACCCAATACTACCTATTTTAAAGTCTAAAGTAACGTTCTGATTTCAGGCTCATTTCAGGATGTTTCATTTCAATATCAAATTTCAAACTACGATCTGGACATGTGAAATAAGTTCAAATCAATATTTCGGGTTATATCCCATTTGAATGACTATAAGAAGATTAGGGACTCGATTTTTAACCCAGCTTTACATTGAAAGATGTATGTAGAAAATCAGTCTTTTGATTAATATTTAGGTTTCTGACTAGAGAGATCTCCAGGTTCCAATTTCAGATCAGACATCGCTCAGATTCACATTTAATTTTCCATATCAAATTTAATGGTTGAATGTCAGTTTAAAATATAAATTCATATCCTTATTTCCCTTTCGAAAGATAAATGTATTTTCTGATCTCTGACCTGAATTCATCATGCAAATTTCAGTTTCAAATTTAATAATCCGGCTCTAAAACTAGATTAATTTTTGGATTTCTACTCCTTTCAGGCTCAGGCTCATTCATTCTTAAAATACAGCCTCGCAGATTTTAAGCTTACACTATTAACCTTTTGATTCATGTTAATACATTTATTCATATTTCGGAGTTATTCTATTTAAACTTATTTCCTTTCAGTTTTCTTTCATAGAACTTATCGGGTAGTTGCTTTCAAGAGTACAATAATATATGTGTATATATATATATATTTAACTGAATATCTTACAAGTATATTCTGTTGTTCTAGTAAGATCGGAAGCTACTTTTTATACAGTTTCCTAATCAACATTCAAATTACACAATTATTTTCCAAAACAATGTCAAGGTGAAATTTTCGAATTACTTGGATGCAACTCTTAAAATGAAAGTCTAGACTTTGACTTTTGAAATAGATCTTTTATGAAATTTTAATTTCAATTTTGAGTTTCATATTCAAAGTGTTGATTTCAGTACCGATGATAAATATAAATGGAGACTTCCAGTTCAACCTATAAATCAAAAGTAAAATATTTGAACTAATTCTAATTCCATTTCATACTCAGACAAATTAACCTCATATTTCACACTTTTGACCTAGATTGAAGATCAAGATATCAAACTAGTTCAGTATCAATGTATATCCAAATTAATTGATGTGAATTTATACTCATAAGCATGTTTTCGAACACAACTTTTCAAATTCAAAACTCAGTTTAAAGAAAAAAGTTTTTTTTTTATCTTTTTAACATAAACTTCCTGATTCATTTTCTTTTCATTATGCTCAAACCTCTGATGGACCTCAATATTATTTAATAGATCGTGTAGAGCACGTCTAAGGTTTTCGAAACTATTTAAAGCTTACTTTATTTAATTTGTTTTTGATACAACTCATCTAATCATTGCTTTGTACATGTTCCAGTACCGTTTGTAAAAAAAAACTTTCTTACGGCGAATCTTTTCAAGTAACTCAGGTATGCAAGCCACTATTTACAGACTTACCAGATGATCATGAAAAATTATAAACTCTTCGGTGGTGTTTTTTATTATTCTCGCAGGAATAGAATAGTTTTCTACCGACACGTTTATGTGACGTACCAACAAACCTCAACTTTTAGTAAGGTTTTTTTACTTAAATTGTTTCTCTAAATGATACCTCTTATTTGATTCACGTTTTAAAAGCTTTTTTTTTTTGAAAAAAATCTGCCACTAGCTTTTCAATTTTTCTTTTTTTACTACTATTTTAAATGTGCATTTCTTAAGAATATCAAACTTCCGATTTTTTTAATCATTTTATTTTTGTCATCTCATTAAGACCTGAAACTTCTGCATACCTAAATATTCCTCTTTCTCTATAACCCAACTGAACGTTTTTATTCTTTTTCTTTCAATACGAAATTCGTTTTCCTACTGTTAAGTCTTTTCGAAAACATCTACTGATTGTTTCTTGATCGTGACTTCTTGCGGGATTTTGTTTTATATTACTTATTTCAATTATTCCATGACTTTATAAACTACTTCATCATCGATTAAGAATCTTTGGGCCTTTTTTTGGTAAGCCCCACGGGGCTCTTATTATTGATTTTTTCCGCTTTGTGATTTTTTCATTAGATTCCTTCGAAAAGACATTTCATTATCAATTCCTTACGAATTTATTTTGAGAACCTAATCAGCCCATACGAAACTTTTTTTTTCTACAATAATTCTTGAATTTCTTGTAACAATTCTTCTTAGGGACTTCTTGCCCTTAAGGACTCTAATAACCCCTAAAATGTTTTTTTTGTTTGTTTCAACTATAAGAAATAGGGATTTTAGTTAACCCTTTGCAGACTTTTATCAATTCAAGAGAGTCTACATTTTTTTTGTTTACTCTATAGGGTACTTCCATAAACCCTTAAAAAGACATTTGTTTTAAATTTCTTCATTTGATTCTTTGGGGACTCTGATTTACCCTAGAAGGATTTCCTTTTTTTTGCCTATACAAGACTGTTATTACCCCTGTTGTATTAACCATATTTGTTCCTTTAAATTTTATAATTTCAACCTTTGGAGACTTCGATTAACCTCATGATTTTCAATTCGTTTTCGTGACTATTAATAACCGCAATAGGACATCCTTTTCTTCGTATTTCATCATTTCAACTTATGGGACTTTGATTAACCGCAGAAGGACTTCTTTTTTGTTTTGCCTATTAGGGACATTTTTTTTTTTAACCCAAATAGGAAATTAGTATCTTCAAATTTAATTATTTGAACCTTAGAGGACTGTGATTAACCTCAGGATTTTTTTTGTTTTGTCTATAAGGGACTTTTATTAACCCTTATAGGAAACATTTTATTATTTAAACATTTTTTCACACATTTATTTATTTATTTTCATTAACGCATCTTTAGCTTCCACCAGTGCGAGACTATGATGAACCCCAATTGTAAATTTATTTAATGTTATTTTTCTTTAATTTTTTTTTTATTAACAACCCTTTTGGGGACTTTTATCTTACCCCAATGGGACTATATTTTTTAATAAATCTTCAATGTATAATCGCATTACATTTACCTTTTAGGGACTTTCACTACCCTACAAGGACTATTCATTATTTTAAACATTGTAACCCTTTTTGAGGACTTTTAACACCTCATTGGGACTTTTACTCACTTTGATTCCTTCCACCCTCTAGGGAATTGTTATTACCCTACAGGGACTTTGAATCAAAATTCATTTTTTTGTTATGATTTGAACTATTTTATATAACCTCTAGGGACTGTATTTACCCTGAAAGGACTTTTAATGAGATTAACCCTTTTGAGGACTGTAACACCTCAATGGGACTTATTATATAAAAAAATAGTTACATATTTTCGATAATGTTTTTTTCTTTCAACAGTATGCTTGCTTGCCTCCACTCCATTAATGCCTAACACATCTTCAATTTTAGATTTGTTTTTGTTTTTATATCAATATATTTACATATATTACTCCCTTATTTGACTTTCGAGTCTCATTTTTCTTCGCTATGAATTGTTTTACAACATTTACAGTATAGTTATACCGTATTTGTTTATGCCGAGTGTTGCACTGGTGCACCACTAGGTGCTGTCAAACTGTTTGTTTATTCGGACGGTGTTGCACTGGTTTTGACCTGTCGGAGTTCTGCTTACGGACGGTGGCCCACCGATAATTTTGCCAGTGTTGCGAGAGAGCGTGTGAGTGAGCGAGGTAGCAATACACTGGCGAGGATTTGTGTTTGTTTTTATCGGGTACGGTGGAACACTCCACGAGTGGAGAAAACAAATACAGTATTAGTGTTCCTCGTTTTGCCAACCCTTCCAATTTTTGATATCCTTGGGCAGCTCAAATCAGTTAAAATTCATATCATCAAACAGAACCACCATCTTAAAATCTAAAACCGAGACAAACCCTCCTTTTTCTAATCAATAGACTTCCTACTATCAGTTAACCTATGATACAAATCACTTCATAAAAAACATCACAATTGAATAAAACCATCGAAGTTGTGACTTGTTTTGCCATCTTGACGCCATCTTGGACCGAGCCGAAACTTTCTTTGGTCAAATAATGAAGTTGCAATGAACAATTTTCGTTTGAAAAAAAAACATTTGAAATATACCTGTTTGAAGCAGGGAGCGGTTACTAAGCTGACCGACTCCGCCATTGTCGTAACCGATCCATTTCTTTAACCATATTTTTCAACTTTTTCTTCCTAATTCTTAAATTTATAATTCTTTTCGCAAATCTATCCTTCTTTCTCAAGCTCTCTCTATCAACTGACTTCCGAAAATTTCCTCATCGCCCCAGCTTTCTAAAGCCCTTTCCTTCTCTCCTCGAGTAGTCGTGCTAATTATGAGCTCTCACTCTCTCGTTTGCACATTTTCTTTCCTGAACGGATCCTACGTCAATCCTTCAACTGTGAACGAACCAATTAATTATTGCTTCAGTGTTGCTAGAATAGTAATCTACACTTGTACTCTCAATATTCTCTACAGTTACCTGGGCTGATTCTGCGCCACAGACTCGTTGTTTATCGTTCTCAGAGGTGGTTGAAAATGGGTTGCCCTCTTCAGGTTTAACTAATAAAAATGGGAAAAAAACCAAGTCTCAACGTTCCTGCGAAGGCTTGGGAAAATCCCCGAAATTCAAATACTTTTTCTTCTCCTTCCTCTTCTGATTCTAACAATTTTGTTGATTTGGGTGAGATAACTGAGGAAAAATTAAAATTTTTGCATCAAAATTTAATGGAAATGATGCAACTTATGTTGAAAGCAAATTCAATGTTTGAAGCTTTCCAAACTTCTTTTAATTATGCTAACAAAATTATTATGACTTTACGATTCCCTCATGGATCCAAATAGATGTTTAAATATTATGAATTGGAACGCTAGATCTTTGCTGGCTAACCAAGACGAGTTCTTTTTATTTTTGAAAACTCAAAACATACATATTGCTGCCATCACTGAAACTTTTTTAAAGCCAGACAATAACTTGAAAAGCAATGCTTTCTTTAAAATTTTACGAAATGATCGACTTGATCGACAAGGTGGGGGTGTAGCTATTGTCATCAATAGTCGTCTCAAATTTAGACTTCTTCCTTCTTTCAATACAAAAGTCTTAGAAACAATTGGAATTGAATTAGAAACTTCTATGGGGAAAATTATAATTGTTGCCGCATATTTGCCTTTTCAATGTAGCGGTGAACAGAAAAATTTTTTGAAGGGAGATTTACAAAAACTCACCAGAAATAAATCTAATTTTTTTATTATTGGTGACTTTAATGCAAAACACCGATCTTGAAATAATATTTCATCAAATTCAAATGGGAATATTTTGTTTAATGACTGCTCTGCAGGTTATTATACTGTTGAATATCCTAATGGGCATACTTGTTTTTCTTCAATTAGAAATCCCTCCACAATTGATTTGGTTCTAACGGATTTAGGCGAGCATTGTAGTCAATTAGTTACTCATGCGGACCTCGATTCAGACCACCTTCCAGTAACATTTTCTTTATCCCAAAGTCCCATTGAAAACCCTTTAAAATCAACTTTTAATTTTCAAAAGGCTAACTGGGAGCGATATATGAATTTTATTGAACGTAATTTAGATGTAAACGTTCCATTGAATTCAATAGAAGATATTGATTTGGCTGTAGAAAATTTGACAACTTCAATAGTCAATGCTAAAGCCGCTTCAATACCTAAAGTTAAACATAAATTTAATCAACCTTTAATTGATGATGATCTTCAGTTTTTGATACGACTGAAAAACATTCGTCGACGCCAATTTCAACGAACTAGGGATCCTTATTTGAAATTAATTTATTGCGACCTTCAAAAAGAGATCAAACGTCGTTTAAATTTCATTCGTAATGAAAATTTTGCTAAAGCAGTAGAGGACATAAAACCCTACTCAAAGCCATTTTGGAAATTAACTAAAATTCTAAAAAAGCCCCAGAAGCCAATTCCTACTTTGAAATATGGGGATAAACTTCTTTTAACTAATTCAGAAAAAGCTCAAAAATTAGCCCAACAATATGAGTCTGCTCATGATTTTAATTTAAACGTTGTAAGTCCAATTGATGCTCAAATTTCCCTAGAATTTGATGATATTCTTTCTAAGCAAATTGTGTTTGAAAGTTCTTGTGAGACAAATATTGATGAACTTAAATTGATTTTCAAAAAATTTAAAAATATGAAAGCCCCGGGTGAAGATGGGATTTTCTATATTCTTATTAAAAAGTTGCCTGAAAGCACTTTAAATTTTTTAGTTAAAATCTTCAATAAATGTTTTCACTTGGCTTATTTTCCCAATAAATGGAAAAATGCCAAAGTAACTCCAATTTTGAAACCTGGAAAAAGTGCTTCTGAGCCTTCAAGTTATCGACCAATTAGTTTGCTTCCTTCTTTAAGTAAACTATTTGAGAGAGTTATTTTGAATAGAATGATGATTCACATTAATCAGAATTCTATTTTCCCTGATGAACAATTTGGTTTTCGTCATGGACATTCTACTACACATCAACTTTTGAGTGTAACTAATATGATTAACGCTAGCAAATCTGAAGGTTATTCAACTGGTGTTGCTCTTCTTGATATTGAAAAAGCTTTTGACAGTGTTTGGCACAAAGGTTTAGTAGCTAAATTAGCTCGATTTGATTTTCCTGTATATCTCACCAAAATTATTCAAAATTATTTGACTAGCCGAACTTTGCAAGTAAGCTATCAAAATTCATGCTCTGAAAGGATACCCATTAGAGCTGGTGTCCCTCAGGGTAGTATACTTGGGCCTATTTTATACAATATTTTTACTTCTGATCTTCCTGATGTCCCAGAAGGAAAAGGTAGAAGATTATTTGCTGACGATACTTTGCTTTCAGCCAAAGGTCGAAATTTACGGGTGGTACGCAGTAGATTGCAACAAAATTTAAATTCCTTTTTGAATTACTTGAAAATGTGAAAAATTTCTCCTAACGCTTCCAAAACTCAACTTATTTTATTTCCCCATAAGCCAAGAGCAAATTTTTTAAAACCTAATGAAAATCATTCCATAACTTTTAATGGGGTTTCTTTAGAATGGTCTGATCACGTGAAGTACTTGGGACTCACACTTGATCGGAATCTTTCTTTTAAGAATCACATTGAAGATATTCAATCTAAATGTAATAAATACACTAAATCTCTTTATTCTCTCATCAACAGGAAATCCCGACTTTGCCTGAAGAATAAGATGCTTATTTACAAGCAAGTCTTCCGACCAGCGATAATGTATGCAGTTCCGATTTGGTCTAGCTGCTGCGCGACGAGGAAGAAAGCCATCCAGAGGATTCAGATCAAGGTTCTGAAAATGATTTTGCGGCTTCCACCTTGGCACAGCACCGAAGATCTTCATCGGATTGCAGGCATTGAATCTATCGAAGAGATGGCCAACAAAATCATCTCCAACTTCAGAGGCAAATCGATGCAGTCTTCCATCGCAGAGATTCGCTCTCTCTACAATTAGTTTAATTTTAGGATAGCTTTAGTTTTTAGTTTAAAATATTTTTTTTTCACTACAGGATGTTCTCCTTTATAAAAATGCTTGATTGTGCTCAGCAAATTTAAGTCGAATAAATAAATTTTAGTGATTATTAAACTACAGGGCTCTGAAAGTTCATTATTGAACTGAACACCTAATTTAATGTATTAATGTAATATAAATGTAATGATGAATTGGTACTAATAAAGATATATTTAAAAAAAATAAAATAAAAAAAAAAAAATAAGCGGAAGCTTAATACAAATTTTAAAAGCTTAGCTAAGGACGAAAATTAAATATAGATAAATAAATAAAAAATAGAAATTCAAAAATTCAAATTATTATAAATTTTTCCTAGTTATATTTAAATAGTTTTTTTTTGTGTTTTGGATTATCATTTGTTTTGTAATAGTTAAAAAATAATAAATGTTTCATTTCAAAACCAATATAAATGCCATTCGGAACCTGAGATGAATTTGCATTTAATTTCGTCACATTTGTAAGACTGGCTGTTAGCCAATCAATAGAAAGTGCAGTGAACCCCTATCAATCCCTAGGGTCGGCACGCTTACCACAAATATACTACGTTGCAGGGAAGTTCGGGAAATCTAAGGGAAAACTCCTCGGCTTAGCAAATTGGTACCTTTTATTATTTTCGGATTCCACCCACACCTTTCTTACTTCTATCTGACCTTTAGCTGTGTTGCGGGAAAAGTAGCGGGAATGTGCTCCTTCTTCCTCCTTCAGCGTCGAGCTCGGGTTCGTTGAGGTCGGCTTTGAGGTCCGCTGGTTCTCGCAGAGTGTACCTGGTCCCACCTTGGGTGCTGAACCGGGCACTGTTGGGTCTTCGACGGTAAGCGAAGCGGCGCGTGGCAATGGCGTACCTGGTCCCACCTTGGGTGCTGAACCAGGTACCGGTGTAGATCAAACCAACGTTGTAGCGGTTATTGGTCGACGTTATAGGGCGTCGCGCAAGACGCTCTGGGATTGAGTCAGTTTAGATTTTAACTCAAAACAGCGGGGTCCTATGAATGTTCAGGAACCAATCAGGGGACGGTTATGGGCAACGGTAAAATGGCGTAGGATTACCTGGAGTTCTAATATTGTCTGTCACCAATAGATTTCTTCTGGGACTCTTCTGCGGGTGGTAGTTCCTGTTCCACAATTTTAACGGGAAGAACAAAACACGACATGTTTCTGTATTTCAACTAATTAGAGGATCTCTGAATTTTTGCGTGAGATCTCTGAATGCGTTCGCGAACTAATGGCAAAGTCTATGACCATTTCCGTCTTGACCTGCTTTAACCCCATTACCGTTCATTGCCCTCGTCTGCGTCTGTTTTCGCTTTGCCCGATCATTTCGCCCCTTCGCCAATTCGCTCCATATGCGGCTCACATCTTCCAGGGGTCCTCTGGTGGCGGGTTGCAGAACGAACATTTTCGCTTTGTCGTTCACTGGGTTAGGGTGGCTTTGTGAACTGCCTCACCAAAGAGAAACCCTTAAACCCCACGAACACCACGGCAACGTTATTTAAATAAATTTACAACAAGATCACTGCAACATCCTCCGACAGACTAGGAACGCTTACACTCTCCCACTGCTCGGGGAAAAATATTTACAAAGTAAATATTTTCCTTTTAAACCATCACTAGTCTAGAGCGAACACACCGAGAACACATAGCTCTGAACCTGCTTCCACTAAATAATTATCACACGGCTGAATTGACAGAACTTTACGGTTGCTAGAGAAAAATTTCACACCGAACATAATAGATTCCGAAAAACATTTTACTTGAGGAAAGCGCATAGAATTTTTGAGCATTGTGATTTGAGTATCGGGGTCATAAGTTATCATCATCGGTTTCCCGACTCCTCTCAGTTTCGGGACACTTGGTCCTGTACTGACCATCAGCGTCTTTCGACTCCGGTCTCCAGCGATCAAAATATCAAAGCCACATGGACTTGATAACCTCACACAATACTACCCAATTCTATTTAGATTGCTTAAAAATATTTTACAAATTCCAATACATAATAATAATTGACAATACAAATTCCAAAAAGTTTAACAAATATACGAATTAAAAATTTAATAAATAAATAAATAACGTAAAACGAATTAAAAGTTAAACCAATAAATCTCGCGTGAGCTTTCATTACGTCGAATGAAACAGAAACACCGAACCGAGAAAAACGCTTCTGAAATTTGAAGAGCGTTTTTCAAATCCTATTTTTATTCCTTCGCCGATAACCCTTCAAAAACTACGCAATTTTCATGAAAACTAATTGTGTCAGATATTCCACATAATGAATTTAATTTTTTGCAATTTTTAGAGCTATTTTTTGATCATATAGGAACATACGACATATTCAAACATAAATCGTTCATACGTCTGAACACATTCGTCGTTTGGAGGGGAAATTTGTTTCATTCGTCTCTTTTCTTTCGTCCTTTGATTCGTTCAACTTGCACTTACGCCCAAATGTTTCAGATGCAAATACTATGGAAAATTTTCAATTTTCTCGGCGTAGTGGCTGTTTAATAAGTGAAATATCCAGTGAAGCTGTAAATTGGTGAGTAAATGCATAATGAAATGTGTGAATCAGGTGCGCCATCGGTCAAACCAGCTCGCTGCTGCTGATCAGCTTTCTGTTGCCGATCAGCTGGAGGGGAAATTTGTCTCATTTGTCCTTTGATTCGTTCAAATTGCATTTACGCCCAAATGTTTCTGAGGCAATTACCGGTAAATTTTCAATTTTCTCGGCATAGTGAATGTTAACTTAGTGAGTTGTCGAGTGTAGCGGTAAATTTATTAGTGAATACGTAATAAAAGTGTTAATCGGGTGATTGGGTGACTAACAGCAACAGGCTGCTGCCGATCAGCCTGCTGCTGTTAGTTGTTAGGTTTGCTGCTTCTGCTGCTGTTCGGTTTCTTTTCCTTGCTGCATTATTTTACAGCGTTCGAAAGCCTGCTTGAGTATCGATTTAAGAACGGTTGAAAACAAGAATCTGAAATAATATTCATTGCCAGGTTGATATTCTGATAACCTCTACCTGTATATATACACTTTGCTCATGGAATCCATAGCGAATGTGCTAGGTTTTTCTTCCTCTGCACATTCGCCGCTTGGAAGAAGGGACGTAAGCAACATTGAAATTGGCGATCAAGGTTTTGTTTCATTCGTCATTTTGAAAGTCTTAAATTTTATATATTAAAAGGGTTTAAATATATTGTTTTATCAATCACATAGGTAGATAATGTTATAATGAAGCTTTTTTAGTGAATATCTCAGTTTTTCAAATTTTGTTTCATTCGACGTTATGAAAGCTCACGCGAGAAATAAACTAAAATAACATTTAAATTAACTAATTAGGAGCATTTACAAACAAAAATATCACAGTCATGCTATGCTTGATCATGAGCCATGAAATATTTCACGCGATCTGTCGGAGCTGCGATTTTGTACTAAATTTATCCATTTTCATCTGTATGTGTGATGCTCGGACTTCAATCTGTCAAACTGGTAGCAAATGTAAATAAAAATGATCGTGGTTAACATGCGGCTGGATGCGTTTGGAAAGGTAAGGTTTTATTCGGCAATTTTTAGGGTCGAGCTCTTGTGGAAAACCTTATATTTTTATGTTTTTTGGAGAGCTTTGGCCTAAGTTCCCTTTAGACATGAAAATGTACGGATTATTCCGGGGATTTCCTTAAAAATTTTCGAATAAAACCTACTTGTTTTATGGGTGAGTACATTTTCTTTTTTGCATGCATAGCCCGGACTCTACTGTAGGGCGATTTAACTTTGACCAGACTCAGACAGATGAAGCATTAGTGTGTGTTTGATCATTGGGCCTTATTCTGCGAGGCGAATGAAGTGACTCGGAGTCACATTAGTCGTAGTCACGTGACTATAGTCGGGGTATTCCGAGAGGCGACTCACTTTAGGTGACTAGTTCATTGCTCCGGAGGCGAATGTTCATTTTGACGTTCCAGCGGAGATGAACCAAATTCATCGGGTTCACCATGCGAACTGTCAAAATATGGAAGAACGTTTAAAGAAGGTAGTGAAATATTCAATTTCTTAGATGACGTCAGATTCATAAAGCATTCGAAAATTGATACTGATTCAATGCATGATTTTTATATAACTAATCCAATGTAGGAAATTTAAAAATCACCAAATTGTTCTTAAATGTGGTGATAATCTCTGAGCGGAATTCAATTTGTTTTTTGTTCTCGTCCAGGTTAAACACTGGGATTTGCATTTTTGAGATTGATATAATTTCAAATTTAGTTGTAAAATTCTTATTAAAAATGTATTAACTATTAATTTTCTGGAATAAGATTGCGATTCTCAAATCGAAATTCTTATGTTTATTGGAATTTTAATTCGACTTAAATTCAGATTGAAAACCTCAATCTTAAATTTTATGTTTTATTTACGATTGTCAGACGAATTACAAATTTTCGATTAAAGTTAATTTAAAATCAATTAACAGAACCTATTATCAAGATCGGTTTTCTTTAATAGTTTCGTAATTCAGACTTCAGATAACATTTAAAACTAGAATATCATAATATGTCACTGTCATATATTTTAGATTCAGGTTTCAAATTTCATTTTTTTTATGAATATTCATAATCAAAATTTCAGAATAGAGAATAGAATGATTTTCAGTTGATGTCAACAGAGTTAGGTGTTGAGGCAAAATTATAATTAGGTTTATTTTTTTTCCAAGAATGCAGACTTAATTAAAATATTTGTACATGTTAAACCTTATAGCCCCTTCTCCTCAATTATTAAAATTTTTGATCACGGTAAGGAAACAAAATGTGTATAAACTAATAATTGAATATGTTTTCATCAGAGTCGAACCAGCCTGCGGCTGAAAACCTCTCAAATAAAGACAAAAAATAATATGTTTTATTATTAAATTATTTTCTAACCCTTCGTTTCATAAAGTAACAAATTTGCAACAATTAATATATGGAAAAAGTGAAAAATCGTATTTTTTTTTAATTTTTTTTCCTTGATGTACTCATCATTCCCAACTGTAAAAAGTGATTTTTAAGGAAAAATAAAAAAATCATGAAATGAAGGGCTAACTAAGTTTGGAATTTAAATAAAAAATTAACTGAAATTACTAATACATTTGCAAAAATAAGAACTCCGTACCTAAAAAATAAAGTTCTCTTTATGGATTGACAGTTCGTTGAAGTTCATCCGAAATGACTTTTTCCAAACGTATGTACACACTCAGGTGATGCAAATCGAATCGATTTCATGCATAATTTCGGACACTAATTTTTAAAATATAAAGTGAAACGCATTTTTATTTGATTGCAAAAATTTTATCTCGTGTTTGCAACTAGCTCAAGTACTCATATAATCAAAAAACAATTATTTTTGTCGGTTGTGATTACAACTAATTTTTAACATAAATTTATGCTTCACCTTCCTTTGTATATAATTGGGATTTGCCGACAAATTCATGCAAAATGAATCATATATACGTACACGCTTATTTTTTAGTAACCATTTATGGTTAACTTATAACCATTTTATGGTTTTTGCTTCAAAACTGCCAATTTGGTTATTTTTTAACAATAAATTAGAGAGAAATTCTAACCATCATGGCAGTTCTCAAGGAATAACCAAAATATGGTGAAAAATTGCCTCTTGAATTGAAAAGAACAACTGCGGCATTTTCATTTTGCCGCCATTTTCTCAATCATCTTTTCAGTAGCTGGATGATTCTGTTTTTAAAAGTTGGAATAATCGAATTTAAGTTCATTTTCCTCAAAAAGAAATAGTTGTCCGATCGGGAAATATATAGAAAGGTAAGTTTTTTTGCATTTGCCCTTAAATACTTTGATTATCGAATTGCTGCCGGAAGATCTTTGATTTATGCAGGAAGTTCATCCTTTGGGCGGATGTCTTCATATCAACTTACGTTTCCCAGCAGCAGTGTCAGTGTCTAGTCACGATACTTTTCGGTAGTTATTCTCTGAATTAATTCAATTTACTAATGGAAATGGAACCAATAGTTCCTACCAAATGATTTTCCGGATGTTTACTTTGACTATGGAATTGTTTGTTTGCAGGATGCTCAGCCAGGATCTTGACAAGAGGAATGGCGGATGGCGGAAACAAATCGGTATCAACTGTATCCTAAACGGGTCACTAGACCATAGCGGCTTTCGAATCAAGCGGATTTCGGTACAGCAGTACAGGAGGCTGCTAGGGCGGATCTTCTGTCATCACATCCCCAACAGTTTGTTGATTAGCTGGTTGACTGTAGTCGGTGCTTTAGCTTTCAAGGCCAGGTAGCTACTCTCAGGGCTACACAATTTCATTTGCAGCAAGATCCTTAAGCCGTTACGTGATTCTAATGGGCATTATCCAGGATTGGACCAGACATTAAATAAGCTCTACGTGACAGCAGCAGCAGCAACTGCCACAGCGATGGTTTTGCCGAAAACTATTTCTACCTTCCGGACAAATTTCATATCCGTTGTCACAGAACGGTATGTCAAAGTTAATTTGTTGCTTGTCCATGAGTTGGTTGATCGGAAACTCTCCGGAGCTGGTTTGTGTCCACTACCAGGCGTGAAGGCGGATGGACCAGATTTCAGCACTGGCAGGTATTCGAAGATTTTCACTCGTGCTTTCTCACAAATGGTTTCAAAATTGATCTCCTTTTTCTTACAGATTTCCTGATTGGATAAATTTTAAACCGAAAAATTCTGTTACGTGATGTCGGATGGTTAGTGTATCCCAACCCAACACACAATTTCTGGAAACAATTTCTCCAAACACAGACTTTTTCTGGGAAAAAATGAGATTAAAAATATATTAAAATCATATTCCATTCATTTACTTGGCCCGAAATTCGATCTGGGATTCGAAAAATCTCTACGGATGATTTCCTTTCTTAAATTGTGGAAAAACTCAAGATAATCTTTCACCCGTTTCTCGTTCACTTTGCTTTGCGGTTAAAAATTAACCATTTCCCTCTTCTCCGCATAAATTTCCTGCGGTTAAAAAGTAACCATATTTCCACTTCTCAAGAGAAGTCAAAAAATGACTTCTATGGAAAAAGTCAAAAAATCACTTAACGCGGAAAGGTGTGAAAATGGTTACTTTTTAACGATAATTGGTTAAAGCATTTCGAGCGTGTATGAAAATCAAAAGGAAAATAAGAACAACCAAAATATTCTTCGGATCGTGCTTCTCCCCAAACAAATCCGGTAACAAAAATGTTTTCTGGCCAAATATTAGATGGAATTTCTACCGTATTAATGCAGCAGCAGCGAGCTCACTACAAACGGAACAGATTTGATGAAAAAGGTAAGTTTTCAATAAAAATTAATCGGAACTTGAATTTAACCATTTAATTTTATTTTACTCGCACAGTAGGACTTGGCTCCAAGAAGCTGGAAGATTCTCTGTGCGGTCTGGTCGTCCGGTAGGCGAGTGAAACTTTGTGGTGCACGGACCTTCCATCTTAGGCAAGCTAAGGCCAAGCAACATACGGATATTGGGACGATTTAAACAGGTGCTATTTGTCTATTTGGACTGTTATGGCGCACTCCAGGCAGCAGCAAACTCTCCCGGCTCAAAACGTGGGAACTGAGTGGGAATGATGGTGGTAACGGGACATGCAAAGGCAAAACCAGCGAGGAAATGCCTTTTTGGATATCAACAATAGCATGCAAATATAGTTTATATTAGGTTAGTTTTATATTAATGATGAAGTATCTACAAAAAAGATCATTTTGAAAAACCAAATCCGAAATCTCTTTCAATTTTACTTCATCAGTTGCTTTTTCATATTCGATAATTAAAGGTGCACAGTTTTGAGGTAAAAATTAGAAACAGAATAAATACACTCAGAAAAATACTATTATGTATGCCATAAGATTCTCTTATGAAGTGGCGCCATAAGAAAAATTAATGAAATTCATAAGATTGTCTTATGACGCGAATGAATTCTGAAGATGAACGCCTACTTCAATGAGAGGTTGTTGCTTTTCATAAGAGATTCTTATGGAAATAGTAAATCACTTTCTAATAAGAAAATTCTCGATATTTCATGCTGAAAACATACACTTTATTGTTTGCCAAATTCGTTTAAAATTAAATCCTTCATTGTCACCATCAGCAGCGCATCAACAGAGGCTCCATCAAAGTTTTTTTTGCCGCATTTTAATCTTCGACCTTTGGTTTTTTACCGATCAGCTTGCTGAAAAGTAAACAAATAATTTATTTTAGTTTACTAATATATTCAACGTTCACACAAAAAACATCAAATCGAACTTACCATTCCGGAGATAACAATAACATTTAACATTGAAGGAAAACTATAATAACTATGAACTGGCGATTGCTTCGCACTGTTAGATGATGAAAAAAAACTGATGCTATGAATGAATGTGTTCATCATTTTTTCACAATGCCGTTTCTTCTATTTTTCATAAGAACATCGTATGAAAATTGAAAGAATTTCATAAGACTCTTATGAAAAATTAGTTCGGACGCAAAAAAGTGGTTCATAAGATGTATCTTATGAAATTTATAATAAGATTTCCTCTGAGTGTATAATATTTTTTAGCATTTTAGAACGAATAGCAACGTTTTTTAGATAAAAAGGAGTATTTTTCACCTTAAATTTGTGACAATAAAAATTTATACCATTTTTTCATAGATTTTAGCGGCATTTCTGTTTATTTCTTCCGAGTCACTTGCGGAATAGGTTACGACTCTAAAAGTCACTTGCCACCGACTCGAGTCACGCCATTCGCCTCTGAGAATACGGTGACAGTTAAGAAAAGTTCATTCAAGTCACCTAAAGTTCATTCAAGTCACGGCATTCGCCTGCTAGAATACGGTGACTCTAAAATACCAAGTCACTTCACGTCACTCGCCTCGCAGAATAAGCCCCATTGCAATTTCCCTGCAAATGCATACAAAGCATGATTAATTGCAAGTCAAAGGGAATACTGCATGCAAAAATACATCACTAATGTTTCATTACACTACCGGCTAAAATTTTTTTAAACACCAAACAAATTAAAATTAATTTCGAAGTACTAAATTGAAACTAAATGCAAATTATTTTTCTACTTTCAGATGAATGAATGACGATCTTTATGCGGAAATGAATACTACACGGATGAACGAATGGAGTGCACCCACTGTGCCACCCTCATACACAAAGATAATAATATCTTATCGGCCCGCGACGATGGAATTAGACGACACATGTGATATGCTCTACGCGTAATGATAATTCTCGGATCGTTAGGAACCAATATACAGGATTTATTTGTCGTTACTCGAAATGATCGATGCTCGTTCCTATTTGCGTATGGTTTTTTTTTTGTATGATTCAGCACAGATTATAGTTATTTATGGTTTTAGATCCGCGGCGGAGAAAACCCCTAACGGTTTACCGTCCACGTCCGCGAGTTCATACGAACTGGTGCCCCGTTTACTAAGGACGATGCAGGGGACGTACTGAGGCCCTAGTTTGGCGTTGTACCTTTGGCTAGCCGATGACTGACGAAAGTTACGCTTGAACATACGTTGACCCGGTTGAAATGAGGGTGAGTAACGTTTGTGGCGTAAATCGTATCGTTTCTTTGTTTCGTCGTGGGTTATCTTTAGTTGTGTGACTACAAGGTCTTGTTACATTTAATACTTTTCGTTATTATTCAGATACGATATTCGAGCGAAGTCGCAAACTATTTAGAATTTACCCATTTCCCCATAAACAATAAGAAGCGTGCAATCAAGATTTGAACGAATTCACACACCCCTGGCCAAAGATAAACAAACAAATCAGAAAAGGATTCGGAACGTGAAAAACTGGCATCCGTGGACAGAAAAATAGACGCTTGAAAGTTGGCAACATTTGTGCTGTCAAGTTCTTGCTTCCGTGAGAAGAAGAGTAAAAAAAAAAGTGGTGGTGGAAAAAACGGCTGCAACTTCCGCGCTGATCGGCTACGCCGAAGATTTTGCTCCATCAGCAAGCGGCACGATCCCGGCAATACTGGCACTCGAAAGTGCTCAATTCGGCCGCCGAAAAGGAACAAAGCTGCTAGGAGGCAACTCGTGGGCAGGCGATCTCTTCGAGCGTGAGAAGAAGCCGGAAGCAAGATAACGCTCACCGGAACACCGAGCCAGCACCCGGTTACGGTGTGACCTGTTTGCCAAGCCATTAGCAAACACGAAGAAAAGGGGTCAAAGCGACCTTTTTTTTGTTACGGAAGATATTGTTCCGGGCTTACGTTTATCGGCCAATAGTTTACCGCCATTTGAGGCAGGTTTGAAGCCCGTTCCGGAAAGTCCGGTTTGAGCCTCTTGTTACGGCTTTGTGTGCTGAAGGCCACGTTTTGTGGAAGTTTGTCATTTCTTCGGAACTTTTCGGAGCGACACACTGGCCAGCTCCTGAATATTATTTTGACTTGCCACAGCAGTGCTTCGTTCGGAAGGTACCGATTGCACCGCATCCTCGGCGGTTAGCGGAAAAGGAAAGTGCACTGTTGGTTTCCCGGAAGGTTTCCGGAAGTGCGCCTGTGTGGCCCCCGCGGCTCGGCGTTTCTTTGGCCTTGATGACCATTAGTGCACGAGGAACAAACGTGGTTCTGCTACGGAAATCGAAGCTCGGCATCGATTGCTGGGTTATTTGTCGTGTGTCGGAGTTGTGCGAGGATCCTGCGAGAAGAAGGAACAGGAAAGGAAGGCAAAGAGTGCTCTGTCCTCATCGACAGCCGAAAGTGCACCCACAGGGCGACCTGCTCTGTCCTCATCGACTGCCGGAAGTGCACTTACAGAGCGTTTCGCGCTGTTCTCATCGCCAGCAGAAAATTGGAACGATTTCAACAACAGCTCAACGGAAGCACGCAGAAAAGTGCAACACATTGGTCGACCGATTGCAGCAAGTGAATAGCGGGTGGTGCGGATCCTGCTGTGCGCCTCAAGCGTGCACCGGGGCAAGGTGCATTCATGCATCTTCCAAGCATCCGTCCCCAGAGAATTTCCGATCAGGTCAGAGAGGAACACACGGGAATCAGTTCGACGATTCGAGGCGGAGAAAACCGGGACATGAAATTCAACTCGCCACTGCCAACCTGCATGCATCGAAGCCAACGAGATCAACGAAGCAACACAGCACGTAAGTCGCTTTAAATTATTGTTTTTATGGGGGGAAAATAACAAAATGGGTCATCCGAAATTATGCAACCACCATTGATGTTGCTTTGTTTATGTTTGCGAATTTTTATCAGCTTTATCTGGTGGCATCGTCCCCAGTAGTAAAGCCTCCATAATAAATGGCGCCCAACTAAATCGAACCTAATTAGTTGTGCTTGTTCGATAAATTTATAATGAGCTAGTCACAAATGTCGTTATTATTTGTGTAAATGCTTATAGTTATTATGATTATGATGATTGTTATTGTTGATCAGTAATCATCATTATTTGTTGAATATTATTACCGCTCTTTTTCAAAATATCGTATCATTCTTCATTAGACCATAGTTGTAACACTTAATTACTGGTTAGTTATTGATCCATTCAAAATGAATTCTAAAATAGAATTATTTCACCTCAATGATGAGGAAATTGCATACGAACTGGCCTTGCGCCATGTGACAAATTTGGCTTCTAGCACCAGACGTGCTAAAGTTGTTAAATTGAAGGCACTAGTCCAAGAGGACATATTAAGAGAAACCAATTACGTTAGCTCTGAATACGCGATGTCTCCGGAATCAAATATTGAAGCCTGTCAGATGGCGCTTCAGGAATTGAAAAGTTTTGTAGATTCGGCAATACAGAATGGCAACTCGGAGCAAATGGCTTGCACTCGGTCGAGATTGTTACATTACCGGCAACGTTTGTCAATAATACCTCCGGTCTCTTCGGTAAAAGAAGCGCGGAAGATTTTGAGCGATTTGGTCGAGATGTTAATTTCCGAAATAAACAGTGCTGTCAACAAGGTGGTGCGCAGTGATTCGGGAAACTTAAGTGGCAGATTGAGTGAGCCTAGCAGTGAAATAGCGGAAGGCAGAGATGAAGACGACAATCCTAGCTGGGGTCAAGCGGTTCCAAATCGGCGTAGAGGTGCCACAGGTCAACAAAATCCAGCACGAGAGCAGGTCGAAGGGTTAGCTGGAAGGCAGCAAGCGCAGGAGGACGTCCGGAGTCCAACGAACTTCAACATTGAAGCGGAAGTGGGTTTGAGATCCGTAGACGTTATCGACGAGCTGCGTGTGGATCTTCAACATCGGCAGAGGAGGCAGCGAAATTTGGGTGGCAGTTCTCCACACTCCAGCAGAAGCTTCGGTTATGAGGAGCAGCGAATGGTGAAGGCGATTCACAACTGGCCGTTCAAGTTCCGGGGTGAAAAGGACACGACGTCACTCAACATCTTCCTCGACAGGGTCGAGACGTTTGCCAGATCCGAAGGGCTTAGCGATCGAACTATTCTTGCTTCAGTAAAACACCTTCTGTTGGAAGACGCACTTGATTGGTACTCCAGAGCGTTAGCCCAAGGTCTTCTTCTTTCGTGGTCAGCATTCAAGCGAGAGATTCGTCGTGAGTTTTTGCCGAGTGGATATGCACAGATACTGCGTCAAGAAGCTAGTTTCCGATATCAAGGTCCGGATGAACCTTTTGGCAAATTCTACCGAGACATTTCTACATTATTTCGGTTTATCGAACCGCCACTTACCGAAGAGGAAATGATGTTCATGGTTAAGAAGAACATGAACATGGAGTACGCTACCATTGTTACAGCACGGCAACCGAGAACACTGGTGGAGTTATTGGATGTATGCAGCAACTTCGATGAAACCAGGTTATTGTTAAGCAGACAACGCAGGATTCCAATACCCCATACAGCTCTATTAGAACCAAACTTCGCTACACCCGCGCCAGGTCGTGCGCAAGCGACGCAGCATCAACAGCAGCGTTTCAACAGGGTTCACGCAGTGGAAGCCGATAATCAAGAACGAGTGGTAATGGAGCAGCCGACTACGTCCTATCACCAAGCAGAGGAGCACACGACTTCACAAGATTTCGTCGATTGGCAGGAGAAATACGAACAGTTGTACGAGCAAGTTTGTGCCATGAAGCTTCAACTGGAGCGCAGACCGAATCGTTTCGTTACAGGGCTACAGCAGCAAAACTCTCTACAGCGACCGGATCAGCGTCTGCAACCGCCTACAACTTCGGCAGGTCAGAACAACATGGTGAATCGGCAAGGCAGTCAAGCGGAGAACTATCGAATAGAACATCCGTTGCAACAGCAAGCTAAATGGGCGCCGCGGCAGCAGCAGCAACAACAGCAGCAGCCTCAACAGCCGCAGCCTCAACAGCAACAGCTTCAACGGCAATTCCAACAGCACTATCAACCACAGCTCCAGAACCAGCAGCTTCAGCAAGCAGGCAGCAACATGTACGATCTAGATCCTGTTCAGCATACAGCGTACCGTCCAGCGCTTTGCTGGAACTGCGATGAGCAGGGGCATAGGTTTCCGGATTGCACGAAGGCACAGGCAATTCTTTTTTGCTACCGATGCGGTCGAAAAGGTTACACGTTACGCAGCTGTCTTGTTTGTAACAGCGAAGCGGAAAACGCCGCAGCGAGGAAGTGGTAGATGGAGGGCCAGATTCTTCGCAACACATCGATCAACCTTCAATACCTCCCGACCTTCAAAACATCAACTCTATAATCATCAATCCCGGACATGACAATCGTCCACACGCCGTTCTGGACATCCTAGGAAAGAAAATCACAGCTTTGTTGGACAGTGGTGCGAACTGTTCTTTGCTAGGTGGCAGTAAAGCACTGATTGTAGAAGAGCTTGGACTACGAAAAGAAGCACTGAACGGTGGCATCAAGACAGCGGATGGAACGCCACACAAAATCAATCACTTCACACGTCTACCGATATCATATAACAATCGGAATGAAATATTACCAGTCCTTCTGGTGCCGAGTCTGCCAGACTGCGCCATCATGGGCATGAACTTCTGGCAAACGTTCGGAGTCAAAGCGGTATGCTGCTCAATGATTACTGATGAGCAAGAGTTTGAAGCAGAGCCGATGAAGCAACTATCGGTAGAACAACGCCAGATACTGAATGAGACAATCAAGCTATTCCCGAAAGCCGAGGAGGGAAAATTGGGAAGAACGGAGCTTTATGAACACCGTATAGATGTGGGCAACGCCACGCCACGGAAGCAGCGATATTACCCAATGTCCCAGTATGTCCTGGAGGAGGTCAACCGCGAAGTAGACAGGATGATCTCATTGGATGTTATCGAGGAGGCAGTTTTCTCGCCATGGAACAACCCTCTTGTGGCAGTCAAGAAGAAAAACGGGAACTACCGCGTCTGCTTAGATGCAAGGCATCTAAATTCCATCATGGTCAACGAGGGCTACCCTATCCCACAGATTTCTTCGATTATCAATAATCTAGGAGGCTGTTCATTCATATCGTCGATAGATCTCAAAGATGCTTTTTGGCAAATGCCGCTTCACAAGGAATCGAGGCCTCTGACGGCATTTACTGTACCTTCCCGAGGGCACTTTCAATTTAAGGTGGTCCCTTTTGGGCTCTGCACAGCCAGCCAAGGTCTTGCGAGGATTATGACTCACTTGTTCGCGGACATGGAGCCGTACGTCTTCCATTATTTAGACGACATCATCATATGTTCAAAATCGTTTGAGGAACACATCTCAGCTCTTAAGGAAGTCGCAGCCAGACTACATAGAGCTAAGCTTACTATTTCGGCCGAGAAGTCCAAGTTTTGTCGCCAGCAGATAAAGTATCTCGGTTATATTCTTAGCGAAGGAGGCTGGAAGGTGGACGACGAGAAAGTAGAGTGTATTGTTAAATTCCCCGTACCTACAACCAGGAAGGAAGTCCAACGGTTTCTGGGAATGTGTGGGTGGTACCGTCGTTTCATCTCCGATTTTTCCCGTATTGCCGCTCCCATCACCGAGCTTACGAAAACGAAAACGAAGTTTCGTTGGACAGCAGCAGCCGAGGAATCTTTTCTGAAACTCAAGTCAGCCCTAGTAACAGCTCCGGTCTTAGCCATGCCGGACTATACGAAGACATTTTCTATCTCTTGCGATGCCAGCGATATGGCAATTGGAGCCGTGTTGACGCAGACAATCGACGGAGACGAACACCCAATCTGCTACTTTTCACAAAAACTCTCTTCTTCGGAAAGAAAATACACCGTAACTGAGAAGGAATGTCTGGCCGTAATACGAGCGATTGAAAAGTTCCGTGGCTACGTCGAAGGAGTACGCTTTGTGGTCTACTGTGACCATTCCGCCCTCAGTTACCTGAAGACTTTGAAGAATCCAACGGCCCTGATGAGCAGGTGGTTGTTGAGGCTCAACGCGTTCGATTTCGAGATACGATACAGGAAAGGCAGCTGTAATATCGTTCCAGACGCATTGTCCAGGATAGTTTGTTCGTTGGTCTTCTCAATCACGCAAGTACACGATCCATGGTACAAAAACCTCATCACGCAGGTGCAGAATCAAGGCGGAAAGTATCCAGACTTCCGAATAGCAAACGAAGAACTCTACAAGAATTGCCAAGTCAAAGACGAAATGGGTGTCATCAGTCATCGTTGGAAGAAGATCGTTCCAGAGGAAGAGCGAGCAGAATTGATTCGTCGTTTTCACGATTCGCCATCAGCCGCGCACTTAGGTTTCTACAAAACATGGCACAAACTTCAACAACACTATTATTGGCCGAAAATGCAGGACACCGTCGCTCGTTACGTGAAGGCTTGCGCTACGTGCAAAGCCAGCAAAGCTCCCAACAAGCAAATGATGCCGCAGATGGGGAAACTTAAGCCAGCAAAGCTGCCGTGGGAGTTAATATCCATCGACTTCGTCGGACCGCTCACAAGATCCAAGAAGGGCAACACAGTTCTTCTGGTCATCGTCGACTGGATCACCAAATACGTCATTGCCCACCCGATGCGGGCAGCCGATTCAACCAAGATGGTCGAATTTCTCGAGGAAAAGGTCTTCCTGAAATTCTCTAGGCCGAGGATAGTACTGTCGGATAACGGGAAGCAGTTCGAGTCACAAGTCTTTCGAGCGCTGCTTAGCCGTCACAACATCATCCACATGAAGACAGCATTCTACGCACCGCAGGTCAACAACGCCGAGCGGGTAAACAGAGTTCTCATTACATGTATTCGTTCCTTGCTGGAGGAAGATCACCGCGAATGGGACAAGAATCTGGCAGCCATCACCACCGCTATCAACAGTGCGAAGCACGAATCCACTGGGGTCAGCCCACACTTCGCCAACTTCGGCCGGGAACTTTTGCTGCATACGGATCTATACACTCAGCAAGACTTAAACGTGTCAGATGATCCAAAGGTCGCGCAGGAGATGCGGTTGTCCACGATCAACAGGATTCACAAGTTCATCCAGCAGCGAATCAAGAAGAACCACGAGAAAACGAAGGAACGCTACGATCTACGAAAGCGGATTGTCTCGTTCCAACCAGGCGAGCTAGTATGGCGTCGTTCGTTTGTACTATCGTCGAAGGCGGACCATATAAACAAGAAGCTGGATCCGAAGTTCATCGCTGCCATCGTGAAGGAGAAACTGGGAGCGAATTTGTACATGTTAGAGGATGTCGTCACAGGAAAGCGTGGGCGCTACCATGTGAAGGACATCAAACCTGATTAAATATTCAAGCTATGTAAGCCACAACGCTGACCACAAGCTCACTCGGAGCACAAAACACGAAATGGAGAAGGCTGAAGGACCAAAATCATCTTTGAAACCTCGCCCCCAACAACTCGGAGTAAATAATGCAGAACTCTTCCATTCGAAAACTCAATGAAGCACAGCTGATGCTAAATCGTCGCTAGGACACCGACGAACACAACGAAGAAGGCGTTTATGAAGGAGACAACGGCCTTGCGCGGGACCAGCGTCGGCTGAAAGGACTCTGAGAACTCTGCCAGGAAGTTCGTCAGAATTTGGGGAGGGCTGGCAACCTTGCGTGGGATTGCCACCACTCATTGTCCAGAATGCAATCCTGTCATCTTGAAGCAGCGTAGCAGCGCTGGGGATAGTAGCACTGGTGAGCCACCGTAGCCAGGCGCTGCACACCATTACAGAGAACCCATCCAGGTTCGGGATATTGGAATGTTCGGAAAGTCAAGTACAGCAGCTCCAAACACCACGTCGCTGCAATTGAAAGGATTGTCAGGACATCAAGAAGAGGATTCAGCACCATAGAATACAGTTATGCGAAGAAGTTGTGAGGAGTAGACATCATGACGGCCGCTACTACCATATCGACTTTCTCTCGCTAACTATCGAAACCTACACGCCTATCTAATCTAGCTATGACCGCTACCCAAGGTAGTCAACAAGAGCCTCCCGAGGTGAAAACACGCCAGTCGTTACTACTACAACTAGGAGATCATCCACCAACCCTATCAATCTCCAAATCAATACAAGACCTCCAGCTATGACCACAGCCAACGCCTGTCAACCAAGCGCAACAGCGCAGGAAATACCGTTAGGCCGATCGGGAAAAATCGTGCATCTGGAAAACGCAGCGAGCAATATCTCTCATCTACCTCCTCGAGAGTACAGTAACAAGTCCAGCTATGTCCGCTACTCAAGGTAACCAACAAGACCATCGCCGATGTAAAAATACGTCCATCGTCAAATCCACAACTATCTGCCATGCTCGACGACTCCGGAAGAAGGCGCCGTCTGAAGGAGATCATTCGCAGCAGCATCAACATCCGATTTTGTCCCACAAACACGACACTGCTTAACGAGCACAGTATCAACAGGACAACGCCCAGTGTTGCTTGAAAGAGGTTGCAAGATTCCTTTTGACTTTCTCCTAGTCCGGAGGACCATAATTCGACCAAGCATCCTGGATGAAAGAGAAACCGAATAGTGACATCTATAAACAATCCCGATTACGACAACCCGATAGAGACAACCTTCAACCAATCATGAACTCCCGATTAAGACTACCCGATTAAGACCACCCAATCAAGTCCACCGGATCAAGACTACCCGATCAAAACCACCCGATTAAGACGACCCGATTAAGACTTACCCGATCAAGACTATACCTTCTGCCAACAAACACCCGATCAAGACTTCCCGATTAAGACTCCCGATCAAGAAATTGGTCGTTGAAACAAAAAACAATCTCCCAACATCCCCTATAAAAGCCAAAAGACCTACTACGGTCAAAGCCATTAATACACAATAGAGCATCGTTTAGAATAAGTGCCGACAGTAAAACTGTCTTCTATAAATGCGAAATCGTATTAAAATCGTATGTTAAGGATCATGCACAGTTGTCAAAGGGGGTTGCCAAGACAATTCAAAAGGAACGCGATCTGGAGGCGCGGTAAAACCTCTATCTTGGGCTCTTCGTAACTTAGAGGACTAAATCCCTCTTCTCCCTAGACTTCTGTTGCTTCGTTTAACCAGTATACCAGTACCGCCTAGTTTTGTTTTGTTAAGTCCTACTCGTAAGATCTCAGTCATTCTTCATTACAATGGCTATTAGATCTAGGATATTTGTAAGCTGCTGAAGTGAGAGTAATATTGTTGATTTTTCGCAGAATTCGATGGAAAATTTGCCAGATCTGCTGGTGCCTACCGACACAATCTGCCATGATTTGATGGCTTAGAGTTGTTTTTGTATTTGAATATTTGCCAAGATTAGTTGGTTTTGAGTACCGTTTGTATTGAGTTTGTTTATTGAGCTGTAGACACCTATCTAGAAGGTGTATTGTTTCCGAGATTGAATCGGAAAGAAGTCGTTAAACTCCATCGAATTCATAGAGAGGTAAGAAATTTTCATGGATCCCTGTCATGATCCATGAAAATTTCTACCAAAGCAGCAATGTTGTGTTACATTTAATACTTTTCGTTATTATTCAGATACGATATTCGAGCGAAGTCGCAAACTATTTAGAATTTACCCATTTCCCCATAAACAATAAGAAGCGTGCAATCAAGATTTGAACGAATTCACACACCCCTGGCCAAAGATAAACAAACAAATCAGAAAAGGATTCGGAACGTGAAAAACTTGCATCCGTGGACAGAAAAATAGACGCTTGAAAGTTGGCAACATTTGTGCTGTCAAGTTCTTGCTTCCGTGAGAAGAAGAGTAAAAAAAAAAGTGGTGGTGGAAAAAACGGCTGCAACTTCCGCGCTGATCGGCTACGCCGAAGATTTTGCTCCATCAGCAAGCGGCACGATCCCGGCAATACTGGCACTCGAAAGTGCTCAATTCGGCCGCCGAAAAGGAACAAAGCTGCTAGGAGGCAACTCGTGGGCAGGCGATCTCTTCGAGCGTGAGAAGAAGCCGGAAGCAAGATAACGCTCACCGGAACACCGAGCCAGCACCCGGTTACGGTGTGACCTGTTTGCCAAGCCATTAGCAAACACGAAGAAAAGGGGTCAAAGCGACCTTTTTTTTGTTACGGAAGATATTGTTCCGGGCTTACGTTTATCGGCCAATAGTTTACCGCCATTTGAGGCAGGTTTGAAGCCCGTTCCGGAAAGTCCGGTTTGAGCCTCTTGTTACGGCTTTGTGTGCTGAAGGCCACGTTTTGTGGAAGTTTGTCATTTCTTCGGAACTTTTCGGAGCGACACACTGGCCAGCTCCTGAATATTATTTTGACTTGCCACAGCAGTGCTTCGTTCGGAAGGTACCGATTGCACCGCATCCTCGGCGGTTAGCGGAAAAGGAAAGTGCACTGTTGGTTTCCCGGAAGGTTTCCGGAAGTGCGCCTGTGTGGCCCCCGCGGCTCGGCGTTTCTTTGGCCTTGATGACCATTAGTGCACGAGGAACAAACGTGGTTCTGCTACGGAAATCGAAGCTCGGCATCGATTGCTGGGTTATTTGTCGTGTGTCGGAGTTGTGCGAGGATCCTGCGAGAAGAAGGAACAGGAAAGGAAGGCAAAGAGTGCTCTGTCCTCATCGACAGCCGAAAGTGCACCCACAGGGCGACCTGCTCTGTCCTCATCGACTGCCGGAAGTGCACTTACAGAGCGTTTCGCGCTGTTCTCATCGCCAGCAGAAAATTGGAACGATTTCAACAACAGCTCAACGGAAGCACGCAGAAAAGTGCAACACATTGGTCGACCGATTGCAGCAAGTGAATAGCGGGTGGTGCGGATCCTGCTGTGCGCCTCAAGCGTGCACCGGGGCAAGGTGCATTCATGCATCTTCCAAGCATCCGTCCCCAGAGAATTTCCGATCAGGTCAGAGAGGAACACACGGGAATCAGTTCGACGATTCGAGGCGGAGAAAACCGGGACATGAAATTCAACTCGCCACTGCCAACCTGCATGCATCGAAGCCAACGAGATCAACGAAGCAACACAGCACGTAAGTCGCTTTAAATTATTGTTTTTATGGGGGGAAAATAACAAAATGGGTCATCCGAAATTATGCAACCACCATTGATGTTGCTTTGTTTATGTTTGCGAATTTTTATCAGCTTTATCTGGTGGCATCGTCCCCAGTAGTAAAGCCTCCATAATAGTCTTTGATTTTTTTTCCTATGCCTCTGAATTTTTCCATTCGTTGCTCCTCGGTTAGATCCTCGATGGACTCTAGTCGGTGATCGGAGCCTTTTGTCACTATTGTCGTTACAGGGAAAAACTGTAAAATCAGTTGAGCGACAATGGATTTTTCTCGGAGTAGGTAAGTTAAACCTTACGTCGGAAGTAGTGCGCTGGATGGCGGGTCACCGTACGATTCCAGCGCACTACTTCCGACGTTAGGTTTAACTTACCTACTCTGAGAAAAATCCATTGTCGCTCAACTGATTTTACAGCGCTGGACTGGCGACACAATATTTCATGACCAAAAATGACGCAATGCGGACTAAATTTTGTGGACGAATGAATTGTGTTGTTAAGAACGAATTCAATCTCGGATATTCGTGTGTCCCATAATGTTTGGTCCGTTTTTACGTACGATCGAATCATAGAATTGATCGTACGGTTCACGCGCTCCACGGGATTCGCTTGGCTATGATGGCGCGAGTTAGTCCAATGCTGGATTTCGTACTTTTGGACAAAATTATTGAACTCCTTCGATAAAAACGTACTTGCATTATCTGTTATAATAATTTGGGGGGCTGAGAATCGCCTGATCCATTGCTCTTCCAGCACTTTGCACAGATTTACATTCGAAATCTTCCGAACGGGGACAAGCAAGGAATATTTTGAAAAGATATCCATGATAACCAACAAATGTCTATTGCCTTGCTTGCTTCGCGGTAGAGATTGGATGTAGTCCATGCAAATGAGCTGAAAGGGCCTGTTGGCGATTCTCTGCTTTCCCATTTCAGGCACGCTCGAAGTGGTTGAGTGCTTATTCTGTTTGCACAATACACACTTCGCAATGTACTTGCGTATGTCGCCACACATGCGTGGCCAGTAAAAGCGGCGTTTGATCTTTTCTACGCATTTATCGTAACCTATATGTAAAGCCTTATCGTGTTCATTCTCCAAAACTTGATTTCTCAAAGAGGCAGGGACGCATTGTTTCCATTCATAACGGTAGTCCATCGTGTCTGTCTTTGCTGTTATGAATTTGTAAAGTTTGTTATCGACAATTTTGAAGTCCATGTATTTTTCTGGATCTTTTTGAACTTCAATGCACAATTTTTTGTACCATGCATCCTCGGAATCAGAATCTAGCATTTCGATTGATCGGGAAAGGGCGTCAGGTACCACGTTTTCCTTACCTTTGCGGTGGCGAATTTCCATTTGAAATTGCTGAAGCGTGATACTCCAGCGGCTTAATCGGGAGGACGACCTTCGCACGCATTATAAAAGTCAGGGCTGACGAATCGGTAATCAAAATGAATTTGGTTCCCTCAATGTAGCCCCTGAATTTTTCAATGCAGCGAAGTGCAGCTAGTCCTTCTTTTTCAGCCGCGTGGTAGTGCAGCTCAGCCCCTTTCAATTTTTCTGAATGGTACGCGATAACCTTTTCTTGGCCGTCTTGCACCTGAGTAAGGACACCTGCGATAGCCGAATCACTTGCGTCGGTTTGGACGGTAAATTGAAGCGCAAAATTTGGATTGGCCATCACAGGCGCCGATATGAGGCGATCTTTTATTGCCTTGAAAGCCGCATCTGCTGCCGTGGTCCACTGCACCCTCTCTGGCTTGTTCTTCAACAAGTCAGTAAGAGGTGCCGTTATCTCACTAAAATTTTCGATAAACCTACGGTAGTAGTTGGTCATACCGAGGAATCGTCTGAGTTGTCTTATCGATTTCGGAACCTGATATCCAACGATCGCTTGTACGCGATCGGGATTAGGCCGTAAACCATCCTGAGATAAGATGTACCCAAGATACGGCAATTGTTGGCAGCAGAATTTGGATTTTTTTTAAATTTATGCATAAATTAGCTCTTTTTAATCGTCCAGCTAAATCCTCAAGGCGTGCAACGTGTTCCTCAAATGTTTGAGATGCTACCACAATGTCGTCCAGATACACGAATATTGACGGCTCGAGAGCACCATGGTCCAGAATTCTATCCATACACTTGCTCAAAGTGGCTGGCGAGTTACATAACCCCATCACACAACGTGTCCACTGGAAGAGTGCTCTTCCAGGGACCGAAAATGCCGTGTATTTTCGGGACTCGGTGTGTAACGGAATTTGGAAAAAAGCCTGAGACAAGTCTATGGTAGAAAGGTACTTCACTGGACCTAGGTGACTCAGAATTCGGTTCTGGTGCGGCAATGGGTAGGCATCTCCTTTGGTGCGCTCGTTGAGTTTTCGAGCATCGAGGCAAATTCTTACCTCTGATGTATCCTTCTTAGCGACTGGTATAATCGGGAGGGACCAATCGGAGTTTGAAGGTTCTACAATACCATCTTTCAATAATTTGTCCAGCGCCTCATAAATTTTGCTCTGGATTTGAGGACTCCAAGGGTAGGGGTTTTGCCTGATGGGGGGAGAATCCTTGAATTCATTTTTAAATTCTATTACGTGCTCCAGCACGTTGGTTTTCCCAAACTTTCCTTCTTCCGCGTGAAAAAACATTTTCTTAATTTTTTCCAATTTTTCTGTTTGGTTTCGTGTGAGTTCTTCATGTATTTCTAAAATTTCGAAATCTTCGTCATTCTCAATATTTGTTGCCAGATCTTGAATAGACGGAATGATCCCAAATTTCTGCCAAAAATCGTACCCCAAAATGCACTTACGTTTGAGGCTTGGGGCGAAAATTAAATTAAGGATTTTTGTTGTATTGTTGAAAGTTACTGGAACATCAGCACATCCTAAAATTTCCAATTCTTCTCCGCAAGCTGTTTTTAAATTAATGATTGCTGGTGCCAGATTTAAGTTTAACAATTTAATGATTTTTCTTGTCCCAAAACCTACAACCGTTCGTGCAGCTCCACTGTCCAAAAGACCTATCAGTTCAATCCCCAATAATTGGATTTTTGCGAAAGGTCTTGCATCATTGCTTACGTTGATGAGCAGCGTGGCAATCTCGTCAACTTCAGCGTGATTCATCACTTTCGCATAACCCAATTGTTGAAGAATGTCTGTTGGGTCATTTGAAACAGGAACTTGAGGCCTTAACGAGTTATCTTGACTGCTTTGCCTCACTGAGCAGCCTTTCCTAAGTTTTTTGAGTCACAATAAGGGCACTCTGAGGTGGCAAAACCAGGAAAACCACAAGCCCAGCAGAAAATGTTCCGAGGTTTCTCACAATCGCGAAAATCATGGCCTTGATCATGGCAATTGAAACAAAAGCCTCTTTTTATTGGTATATAGGATTTAACTATTCTTTGAATCGGATCAATCCCACTGGTACTTGGATTTTGGTTCCTTTGAGAATAGTTTCCTGAATTATAAGATTTGGAACTTTGAGAAAACTGTTCTGTTCCTCGCGATTCATGATTTGTTAACGGTTTAGGAGCAAAATTAGAATTTTGAATTGATTTGTAATTATTATTGTAATTTTTTGAATAACTATTATTATTTTTCTTAAACCGTTGCTCATTTTTGTTTGTGTTTTCCGTCCAATTTCTTTGAAAATTAAGTTCTTCGATTTCCGCATTCGATCTCCCCGAAAATCGATTTTCTTTTCTGGCATAAATGTACCAATTTATTGCATCAAATTGCTTACCGAACTCTCTCATTTTAGCGATCGAGTTTATTCCGGCAGCCAACATCGCAGTTCTGCAATCTTCCCTGCACAGTAAACGAAAATTACCGAGTTCGGTAATTTTTTTACCGAAATCCTAACATGTGGAGTTCGTTAAACTGTTCGGTAATTTTTTCATGGCAGAGAAGTGACAGCTGTCAAATATTACAGACCTTTTTCGGTAAAAAATTACTGGAACTCGTCTGATCATATCTAAGATCAACTGTCAAAATTTTGACAGTTGTCAACGTGACAGCTCCGTTATATGACCGAGCAACCGGTATTGTTGAACCGGAAAACCTGTAATAATTACCGAAAGGCCGGTAATATTGACAAAAAAAACTACAAAAGCTCGGTAATAAATACCAAAAAACCAGTAGAGTTTACCGAAATACCTGCGATTACTATCAAAATACATGAAATTATTACCGAAATATCTGTAAAAATTACCGAAATACAGTAATGTTTTTACAAAGAAACTGTAAAATTTCGGTAATATTTACCGAGCAACCGGTAGATTTTACCGAAATACCTGTAATTTTTATCAGAATATCGGTTAGTTTTACCGAACAATCGGTATTCATTACCGAAATAAGAAAACTTTTTCGGTAAATTATTACCCAAAAATGTAATTTTGTCGGTAATATTCTACCAGAAACTAAATTTCAGATTCCGGTAAGAAATTACCGATAAAATAACAGTTTTTGGTAATTTCACCGAAAACTGTAAAATTTTCTGTGTTGTTGTTGTTTATGCTCTTGAGCTCGGGGCTCGTCCGAAGTAACTTTTTTTTGCTGAGGCGCCTCCCAGGATCAAATGACCATCATTATTTAACTATCCAGGATTCCATTGGATTTTGCTAGATAAAAAAAACAATTTTTATTAATTTTATTTTTAACCATTTCACGGAACTAGCATTCTTGAAACAAGTCAAGATTCTTTTTGTTCACGGTGCGTTGGAAGAAGTCCATTCTGCTGTCAATTTTTCTGCTGCTTCACGGGAGCCACCAATTTTATCGGCTCTTCGGTCTTATTGGGAGTGATTTTAGCTGCTGTTGTTTTCGCGGTTTTATAAAATAAAGAAAAAAACTGCTAAGGAATAATCCATTTTTTCTGAATTACGGACTTACCGACCGAGTTGTGCTGGCAGGCCTATTTTTGCCGTTGTTGCATAAATAGATTGCTTCGGGGACGGTTTTTCTCAATCCGATGTTGAAACCTGCTGCTCCTTCGCTGCTGATCACCGGGAAGTTAACTTTCCAAAAATGGCGACGATTGCTTGGATATAAATTAGCATCCCGCTCGCGCACACAGCAAACTCGAGACCATTCAATACGATTGCAAGAGTGAGAGGGAATTGAAAAAGAAATTTGAAGTTTGACTTGACAGCGAAGCTGTTTTCAGTATTACTTTACAGTTTTCGGCAATTTTTTACCGAAAATAACTTGCAAATAGATTTGTTTACATTTAAATAAACGAGTTTCGGTGAATCGTAAATCGATTAACGAGGTTCGATAAAAACAAGACGTCAAATTAATCAATTACCGAAAAATTTCGATTTACAGAACTGGTTCTGTAAACTAAATTACCGAACTCGGTGATTTTGATTTACTGTGTGGTGTTACGGAACAAGGTTTCAAATTTACGACGGTCATCCCACGGTTCGGACATACAACGAAAAATACGGACAACATCAAGGTAAAAGTCTTGAAACTTTTCGCGCGGCCCTTGTCTTCGCGCGTTGACTAACCGCTCGTATTGGTAGTCCATGTCTACCGGCATAAACTCGCTTTTGAGTTCCTTCACGAGATTGTCCCATGAACCTAATTCATTGGAGCCGTTGATCTCCATGAACCAGGACCGAGCCTTACGCGTGAAGAGGTGGTGCGCAGACGCAAACAATTCAGCTTTTGAAAACCCCTCAGACCTAGCATTGAATTCGATTTCCTTCAAGAATTCATTGATTCTTCTCCCGTTATCCATCCCATCATATCGAACCGTCCATTTATGAATGGGGAAGCGATCGCGACGTGAATTTATTACCGACATATTCTCAACACTTTCGTGCGTCACTGTAGGTTTAATTTTCTCGACTATACTCGAATTAGAAGCACCTTTCACTTTCAACCAATCTTCGAAATTTTTTGGTTTCGCAACGCTGTTAGTTACCGAACCTACCGAACTGCTCGACTTTTTGATGGTTGCATAAGTCGCAGGCTTATTTTTCTCGATCGAATTTTCTAATGCCGAGATGCGCTCAAGCAGTTGGCTAAGCGTAGTTTTTAGTTTATTATTTTCGCCTACGAGCTTGATTATGGCTTTATCCTTTTCGTCTAATAAACCTAACGTGTTTTCCCGATCTGCGTCGAATGAGTTGTTTTCAAAGTCGGCCTGTTCGTGTCCTTCACTCGCGTTTGTAACCCGATCGATAAACTCCTCACGCTCATTGATAACTTCTTCATCATCTTCTTGTTCATTCATATTTTGATTCTCAATGGCAGGTTGCATGCTTTCATTTATTAAGCTTAATTCAGCTTGTCTTATTTCTTGAATGGGAGAAACGATTGAAAAGAACATGTTGAGAAGTTTGGTGCACTCAACAGCAATGATTCCAATGCTGTTAACGTCATCTTCGTTCACAGCATGCACTTTTAATCGTTCCATCCTGGAATAAATATGCAAAAGTCTGGTCTTATACAAACGGTCAGGAATTTTCTTAGCCTTTTTTCCTTTCAATGCATTTCTAATTTCATCTAACTGAACTCCACATTCATTAACTTCGTCTTCTACCTTTTCCCATACAATTTCATAATCAACGATTTCATTTTCTTTTTCAGCTTTCAACCATTCTCGTAATGAGCGTTCCTTACTGCCGCGCCCCCTTCCGGACACGTTTATGCGGCGGATACGCAATTCGTGATCAAGTTCGTGATCAGAAAGATGTGCTGGATTTATAGAAAAATACTGTTCTCGCAACTGGGATTCCATCTTGCGGACGATTCAAAAATAAATACTATAGATAATAATCTACGAGAACGCCAAAAGAAATCTTAATTAGAATGACAGAAGCTAATAAATATAAAGTCGATATGATAAAATTGAAATTGCATGAACACCACAAAACGATCAATAATAAATTAAAATCAAAATAAATATTATAAAAGTGCTAAATTATAAGAACATCCACTGAATTAGAACATGTTAAAAGTGTAATTCTAAGTTATTCTAGGCCAAATAAATTATTTTAATTTTTGGTTGTTTTACTATTAGTATCACAGATCGTCACACCAAATCATCACACCATACAGATAAAAACTGCTCCAATTTTTAAACAAATACTTATTCAACTTCACTCCGATAAAATTTTTAATCAATCGTGCTTTCAACGTTCATTTGAACTTCAGAACCCCTCTGTAAGACATGGAATAATTTCAAAAGCGGTTGAGAGTTTTGCAATTCAACCAATTACTGCAAAAATTATTTAAAGGAAGCCTGGATGTTTTCCCAGAGAATTCTGCAACGGATCCCGGTGGAACCCCTACAACTAGTAACGGTAAGGCAGTTTTAGTTGGGCGCCAAAGTGTAAGACTGGCTGTTAGCCAATCAATAGAAAGTGCAGTGAACCCCTATCAATCCCTAGGGTCGGCACGCTTACCACAAAAATACTACGTTGCAGGGAAGTTCGGGAAATCTAAGGGAAAACTCCTCGGCTTAGCAAATTGGTTCCTTTTATTATTTTCGGATTCCACCCACCACTTTCTTACTTCTATCTGACCTTTAGCTGTGTTGCGGGAAAAGTAGCGGGAATGTGCTCCTTCTTCCTCCTTCGGCGTCGAGCTCGGGTTCGTTGAGGTCGGCTTTGAGGTCCGCTGGTTCTCGCAGAGTGTACCCGGTCCCACCTTGGGTGCTGAACCGGGCACTGTTGGGTCTTCGACGGTAAGCGAAGCGGCGCGTGGCAATGGCGTACCTGGTCCCACCTTGGGTGCTGAACCAGGTACCGGTGTAGATCAAACCAACGTTGTAGCGGTTGTTGGTCGACGTTATAGGGCGTCGCGCAAGACGCTCTGGGATTGAGTCAGTTTAGATTTTAACTCAAAACAGCGGGGTCCTATGAATGTTCAGGAACCAATCAGGGGACGGTTATGGGCAACGGTAAAATGGCGTAGGATTACCTGGAGTTCTAATATTCACCCTTATTCTGGTTTTCGATCGAATCGCATTCGTTCGAAAGTTTCCCCAATTAGTATTCTTGTTTTCGTTCGAACGTATAAAAACAGTTCGATCTTTCGAACATCGTTCGTTCGAACGAATGAATGCATTCTCGTTTTCGATCGAACGCATTTCTTCTACCGCCTGACAAACGCAAGTCAAACGTTGCGAACCGCTTGCGTTTGATTGAAAAACTCACACGATGCAAACATACTTTGTGAAAAATTAAAAAGAAAAAGGAGAACAAACTGAACATAGAAAAATCTCGTTTTAAAACGAACTAGCCAACAGTTGGTGGGAATTTTTGCCATTTAATAAGACCGGTTGTGGAGTGCCAAGGATGTATAATTTATTCTAGTTTCGCGGGGTAAAAAAAATTGTTTACTTCTAAAAATTAATTTTAATAGGTCAGCTTTTTAACTAGAAGAATTATTTATACCATTTGTATATCGAAACCGAGTTCCGAAACTGATGTAAATACATCTTTATCCTAGAGGAACAACAGCAACGCAAACGCGAGTCTGATGCCGCGAATCGGAAGCGTTTGTGAAGTTGAGAAAGTTTTGGTTCAAAATAACTGAAATGCTAGGGGGTAAAACTTCTTTTTATTCTTCAAAAAACCATAGAAATGGATAGAAATGAAAACAAAATTTAATATTCAAAATGTACTATATTCTTCATGGTTAAACACTTCAGCAGGGACGCTTTTCCACGGCACTAATAGCACCAATCACTTTCGTTATCATCTGCTGGCTTTCGGGGTTTTTTTTTACCGTCGACCATCGGGGGTACATGTTTACATCCTTTTATATCGAACTGTGTTGTTGCTGCTGGCCACGGTATAGTTGCTAAATTCGTTGCCGAGATCATTCTGGCCCAGCCACTTCTGTTCCTTCCTATAGGTGTCTTCGACAGCATTTCCAAAATTCACCGGATGAACACAACCTAGAATCACTTATTAGCACCCTCAGCACACCGAAACTTCGAATTTTTAATCGTGTTATCGGATACATCGAATACGTATTCCGCGTCGCGGGCCGACGAAATTTATTTTTCACAACAGTTCAAATGCATTTGTTTACACCAAGAGCTGTCATTTTGGAGCAGCGAGGTCAAATTTTTTTTTATCCTCAGTTATCGCATTCTTGTCCATAAGAATCTCAATGGAACAGAAAGAGATACACTGATGGATACAGATTTTTGTGGCAACATTGCTTAGATGTTTCGAAGTTCATCTGGTAACACCATCATCGAACGTATCGCGTTCGAACGAAAACAAGAATAGCTTTTTCGAATTCGATCGAAAGTATCCGTTCGAACGAACGACAGATACGCCGTAAACAAGAATAAGGGTGATTGTCTGTCACCAACACGCAGAAAAAGAAAGGGGGTTGGTTTCAACAAAACGTTTTGTTATTTTATTTTACATTTTCAATGCATATTTCTTGATAGCTTTCACTAAAAAATCGATCAGAAATAACAATAAAATATTGTAATTTTTACACACTCCTTTTTTATTACTTAAAAATTAAATTTGGTTTAGTTCGAAACCATAAATCGGTTAATTTCAATGAACGTGTAGTGAGACTAAAAATGAAAAACAAAAGAAAAAAAAAGAAAAATTTTCGAGGAAATATTAAAAAAATTTCTCATTGGAACAGCGAGCAGCAGCAGCCGAAACAATTTTTTGAAACCCCTGTGACTGCCGAGCACGATTCTCATTCGTCGGTGCGGCCGGAACCCTCCGAATTTGATCCACCATGCACTCATCTAACAGGTTTGTATCATAAATTAAAGATTAAGTGAGATACTAATTTGTTTTTAATTTTTAAGGAACAGTCGGATTAACATGCGGAGCACCCTACCTATTACATCGGTGCGTTCTAAAAGAAAGGCGGACCATTACTTTTGTCCAGCAGCTACAACATAACGTGGGTTGGCTAGCGATTAGTGAGGATAAGTTGGCCATAACGTGCCAATACTCATCCTCACAAGAAGAATTTCCAATGTAAAAAAGGCATTTTAATGCGAATAAATTAAGCATAAATAAAATTAATTGAAACCGAATCAATAAATCCGAAAATCAACAACAATTTTGCTTTCGTTTGAATTGAAAAAAAAAAGAAATGAATTCAAATCATACAAAATCGCTAATTTTTAACCTCCTATTCTTTTTAATAATAGCCTAAAAAAATTTTGTGTGTTTTACCCAAAATTATTTTATTATTTTGACAAGTATGATGGATCATTTTCAAAAAGGGGGTATTTCGTTTTCAATCAATCGATAAGTTCAAATCAAATCGATACTTTTATTCAATGTGGCCAAAAATATATTTGTGCTTTTTCCCAACCAAAAATTTTATTATTTTCGTTCGAAATCTTATTGTTTCTAAAATATATTTTTCTGCGTGAATAGATTTCTTCTGGGACTCTTCTGCGGGTGGTAGTTCCTGTTCCACAATTTTAACGGGAAGAACAAAACACGACACGTTTCTGTATTTCAACTAATTAGAGGATCTCTGAATTTTTGCGTGAGATCTCTGAATGCGTTCGCGAACTAATGGCAAAGTCTATGACCATTTCCGTCTTGACCTGCTTTAACCCCATTACCGTTCATTGCCCTCGTCTGCGTCTGTTTTCGCTTTGCCCGATCATTTCGCCCCTTCGCCAATTCGCTCCATATGCGGCTCACATCTTCCAGCGGTCCTCTGGTGGCGGGTTGCAGAACGAACATTTTCGCTTTGTCGTTCACTGGGTTAGGGTGGCTTTGTGAACTGCCTCACCAAAGAGAAACCCTTAAACCCCACGAACACCACGGCAACGTTATTTAAATAAATTTACAACAAGATCACTGCAACATCCTCCGACAGACTAGGAACGCTTACACATTCAATGGCGGGAACGCAAAATTCGGCTGGTAAACGGTGGATAATGTGCAACACGAGACCCCATAGTGGTCATATCACCTCTTATTCACAACTCCTATCTCTACCTCCCCGCGGTGCCGGCTGGGGTGCGAGTAACCTAAGCGGAGATCGGGTACCCAACCCCGGTGGATGCTTTGGTCGCATGCAGACTGAGAAGGTGGCCGCACGCGTCTGTTCCCCAGGTCAGGGGCGGCGTGCAACAACAACCGAGCGTCTGTTCTCCAGGTCAGGGGCGGCTCAAACAGCGTCTGTCTTGCAGCAAGCGGATGAATTTAAGAAATGCGGCTCCCGCCAGCTAAGTCCAAGATGGCAGCCCCATCGCGGGATAGGGACTTTAGGCTAACAACCTACTGCTCCCGATTTGAAATTGTTACGGAATCCGAAAGAAATGACCGACCTGGAACTTTGGCGACGACTTTTAGCATGAAAACACGGACACGAATTGGAACTTGGAATGTTTTAACCCTTGCCCAACAAGGCAAACTGGAACAACTTGCTAGAGAGGCTAGCCGCCTCAAGCTTGAAATTCTGGGACTGAGCGAAGTCCGTTGGCCTAATACTGGAGAACACAAGACACAATCCGGGCAAGTCCTGCTTTACTCTGGCATACGAGGAGAACATGCTACTCGGGAACGAGGAGTTGGTTTCCTGTTAAGCCCGCAGGCCTACGCGGCCCTCATTAGATGGGAACCGATAAACGAAAGAATAATCCTAGCCAGATTTAGAACACGGGTTAGAAACCTTACAATGGTCCAGTGTTATGCGCCAACTGACGTTGCCGACTTGCAGGAGAAAGAGCAGTTTTACAGTCAACTGAACAGCGTGGTTGAGAGAATTCCGAAGGGTGACATTCAAATCCATTTGGGCGACTTCAACGCAAAGATTGGCTCCGACAATCAGGACCTTGAGCGCATCATGGGGCGCCATGGCCTAGGACAGATGAGCGAAAACGGAGAGCTGTTTGTAGAATTTTGTGGCAACAACAACATGGTGATCGGTGGATCGCTCTTCCCCCATCGACCAGCACATAAGGTCACTTGGGTATCCCGAGATGGCCGAACAGAAAATCAAATTGACCACATCTGCATCAGCCGAAAATGGAGAAGGAGCCTTCTTGATGTCCGCAACAAGCGAAGCGCAGACATTGCATCTGACCATCACCTCGTCCTTGGCGAGATACGATTGAGAGTTGCACGTGTCCAACGGCGCGAGGAGAAAGTCGGGTGTCGATACGACGTCCGCCGGTTGGAGAATCCAGAGGTGAAAAGGGCATACGTTGAACAGCTAGAATCCCGAGCCTCGGAGCTGCCGACAGACGGAACAGTCGAAGAACAGTGGTGTGGAATCAAGAATGCCTTTATCACGACGAGCCATGGTACTCTAGGTAATGTTTGTGGAAGAAGGAGTGAATGGATGTCGGATGAAACTTGGAGGATGGTCGATGATCGGAGAAAGGCGAAAGTCGGAATTGAGCAGGCATGTACAGGGTCAGCCAAAGCAGCCGCCCGCTTACGATATGCGGAGCTGGAAAAGGCAGTTAAACGAGCTTGTAGACGAGACAAGAGAGCCTGGACAAACTCCCTAGCCGAAGAGGGAGAAAGAGCCGCCGCCAATGGAGATATCCGATTACTGTATGACATTTCTCGCCGCCTCAGCGGTGCAAGGACTAATGCAAGAATGCCGCTAAAAGACCGAACAGGTCAGTTATTGACCGATCGAACAGATCAGCTCAAACGATGGACTGAGCACTTCGAACAACTCTTCCGAGTCACGAACAGCGATGGCCAACAAAACCCGCAGCTCGAAGCGCCAACAGTAAGTCGCATAAATGGCGTCAACTCGGAAGCGCCCTCGCTGGCTGAAATAGAAGCGGCAATCAAAAACATGAAATCCAACAAAGCACCTGGGATCGATTGCATCCCTGCTGAAATGCTGAAAGCCGACCCTGCCCTATCAGCACAAATGTTGCACCGTCTTTTCGCTGACATCTGGGATACTGCAACATTCCCGGCCGACTGGATGCAGGGTATCCTCGTAAAGGTCCCGAAGAAAGGAGACCTGACAGAGTGCGGTAACTGGCGAGGCATAACGTTGATCTGTACAACCCTCAAAGTACTCTGCAAAGTGATTCTGAACAGGATCCAGGAGAAAATAGACGCTACACTCCGACGGCAACAAGCTGGATTCCGATCTCGACGATCATGTGTGGACCACATCACAACGCTACGAATCATACTGGAACAAATCAACGAATTCCAGGACTCTCTTCTGCTGGTGTTCGTTGATTTCGAAAAAGCATTCGACCGACTTAACCATGAAAACATCTGGGCGGCTCTAAGGCGACGATGGGTCCCAGAGAAACTAGTCCATCTCATCGAAGCACAGTATGAGGCATTTTCGTGCAAGGTCTTGCACGACGGTGTCTTGTCCGAACCAATCCCGGTAACTGCTGGAGTGAGACAAGGATGTATTCTATCACCGCTACTTTTTCTAATCGTAATGGATGAGACTCTGATTGGATCGATTGACTGTGCACCGAACCGAGGATTGCCGTGGAATCCTTCAACAATGGAGCAACTGAACGACCTTGACCTGGCTGACGATATTGTTTTGCTCGCCCAAACACAACCGGACATGCAGAGCAAACTCGACGACCTCACCGAAAGTTCCAAGGCAGCAGGTCTCAAAGTCAATGTCGGAAAGACCAAGTCGATGGAGATCAACACAGAAAATCCCTCCAGTTTCATGGTAGCTGGGCAACAAATTGAGAAAGTGGAGTGCTTCCAGTATCTTGGTAGTCAGATTACGCCTGATGGTGGTACCAGAAAAGACATCGAAACACGGATCAGAAAGGCCCGATTTGCGTTTGCGAGTCTCCGAATCATCTGGCGGTCACGCCAGATCTCTCTACGAACAAAAATCCGAATCTTCAACTCAAACGTCAAATCCGTATTGCTGTACGGGTGCGAAACTTGGTGCACATATGCGGTAACGACGCGAAAACTGCAAGTATTTGTAAACCGCTGCCTGCGGAATATCATCCGCGCTTGGTGGCCTGGCAACTGGATCTCAAATGAGGAACTACATCGCCGGTGTCATCAAAAGGCGCTAGAAATCGAGATTCGGGAACGTAAGTGGAGATGGATTGAGCACACGCTGCGAAGAGATGAAAACGAGATTTGCAGAGAGGCGCTAGGTTGGAATCCAGAAGGTCATCGAAGTAGAGGCAGACCCAGAAATTCGTGGCGGCGAAGCCTAGCCGCTGAAATCCGAACTGTCGACGAGAATCTTGACTGGGACCAGGTGAAGACGCTGGCTCCGGATCGTCAACAATGGAGGTCTTTTACCACGGCCCTATGCACCGGAGGATCGGCGCGGGATCATTAAGTAAAAAAAAAAAAATGGCGGGAACAGAATTTTTCCTTCTTGGGAATAACAAATGACTTGATGCTTAATGTGCACACAATTTTCGTGTTAATTAAAAAAAGTGCTTAAATTTTGTTTTCTCTTTTTGTTTTTCCTTGATAATCGTTTCTGTGAAACTTTTTCAGCTTTGATTTATTATTTTTTTAGATTTTTGTTTTGCGTTCACGTGCTCAAATAAATGATAGAAAAACATTGAGAAATATATCGCACTCCGATTATTAATTGAGAATCGAAAAAGTTTTTTCTTATTTATTTCAGTACAATTGGTTTAAATATGAAAGAAAAAACAATTCTGTTGTACACATTTGTTTCATTATTAAAAAAATCAATTTGTGCCCTTTCAAAATGTTAATCTGGATGGATCTGGATAATGATAAACCAATTTGTTTGAAAATGTTCAAATATCAACAAGAAACATCCAGCATGAGACAATTACAGTACCATCTTTTTTTGTAAATTCATTATTTTAAACGGCTCATACCATCTTTAAATACGAATCGTTTAAAAAACCCATTTTTTGCCAAATTGAAAACCGACACCCGTCATCTAGTTAACCTTCCCATGCCGTTCGCAAAATATCCGTTTCGGGGAAATTTGAGTGGTAGTTTGATTTCGTTCTCCTGGCTGTAAATGTCGATTTTGATGATATTATATTCATTGTGTAGGTAATTTGTTTTTATTACTCAAAATTTCAAAATAAAGTCGATATGTGTTACCAAGTTATCAGAAACCGGTTCAGAAAGTAAAAAGTCCGAAAAATCAATTTTATTTTTAAAATACTCATAACTTCTGACAGCTTTTCTGTATTTGAGTGTTTTATTGATGTTTGAAATCGACAAGAATCCATCTATCCGACAGTGTATAGATATGTTGGGGTTCAATGAAAGTTTTGATCGCTATCTCAGATCTTCCGGTAGAAAAAAATCTTACTTAAAAAAAACGCTATCCAATTTTGGCTTTGCTTAGCTGTATATCATTTCCCAATGAACCGATTTTCAAAACTCAAATTTCAATTTTTTGTCGTTAATTTGATCATTATTTTCATAGAACATACTGGGTCTGTCAAAGTTCTAAGTTCTTCAGTATATTGGAATGATGATAAAGAGATTTTAAATGTGCGCTTCGGGTCATATTGACCCGAACGGCATGGGAAGGTTAAGAGAAAATAACGACACGCAGAAAAAGAATGGGGAGTCGAATCAACAAAACGTTTTTTTATTTAATTTTGTTTTATCTATTCGCATTTAATGGGTACTTTTGATATGAAATTCGATTCGAAACAGAATCCCACATTTTGTCAATTTTACAAAATAGTCGAAAGCAACCCGAATAGAAATGTACGATGAAAAAACTATGAATTCCATATTCACAAACCATGAATTTTATGGTCTACACAATGCTTATTATCGTCCACGATACCGTGAATGCACATTGAAATTCATATTTTTCGACCATACATTTCATCGTTTTGACGAAAATAACCATGAAAAAGGGGTATTGTTATGCAGCGTGACCATGAAAAAAATGGCGATTTTCCATACATTGGGAAGCCCAATAATATAAAGTTCATGGTTATAACATCATCCAGTTTTTCATGGTAAAACCATGAAAACCCGATAATATTCAATGTTCACCCACTGAAATAAAATTCTTTGATCATGGTGGTATTTTTGTTCTTGATTTTAATTATGTCATCATTTTCAAAGATTTGTTTAATTAAAAAAACGAATGTATTTATTTGTTCATGACATTTATTTAGAAAATCTCAACATTTTACTTACACATTTAACCACACGGTGATTATTCGGTGGACTGGAATGCTTTGTACACCAGCATCTCATAGCCACTCCCGGAATCTATTGGCCACCGTGTCACGAGCCTCTCGCAGTGTTGAGTTATTTTGCTCCCTCGTCTGAAGTGGAGCTTCGGAAGTTCTGTCAGCTTCTGGAAAAAAATGATTTTTTTGAGTTTGGTCAGTTTTCTAATCAATATGCATGAAATGTACTTACACGCAGAAAAAGAAAGGGGGTTGGTTTCAACAAAACGTTTTGTTATTTTATTTTACATTTTCAATGCATATTTCTTGATAGCTTTCACTAAAAAATCGATCAGAAATAACAATAAAATATTGTAATTTTTACACACTCCTTTTTTATTACTTAAAAATTAAATTTGGTTTAGTTCGAAACCATAAATCGGTTAATTTCAATGAACGTGTAGTGAGACTAAAAATGAAAAACAAAAGAAAAAAAAAGAAAAATTTTCGAGGAAATATTAAAAAAATTTCTCATTGGAACAGCGAGCAGCAGCAGCCGAAACAATTTTTTGAAACCCCTGTGACTGCCGAGCACGATTCTCATTCGTCGGTGCGGCCGGAACCCTCCGAATTTGATCCACCATGCACTCATCTAACAGGTTTGTATCATAAATTAAAGATTAAGTGAGATACTAATTTGTTTTTAATTTTTAAGGAACAGTCGGATTAACATGCGGAGCACCCTACCTATTACATCGGTGCGTTCTAAAAGAAAGGCGGACCATTACTTTTGTCCAGCAGCTACAACATAACGTGGGTTGGCTAGCGATTAGTGAGGATAAGTTGGCCATAACGTGCCAATACTCATCCTCACAAGAAGAATTTCCAATGTAAAAAAGGCATTTTAATGCGAATAAATTAAGCATAAATAAAATTAATTGAAACCGAATCAATAAATCCGAAAATCAACAACAATTTTGCTTTCGTTTGAATTGAAAAAAAAAAGAAATGAATTCAACCCGCATGAGCCAATACTGTACGCTGAATCTTCCGTATCATTCTATTCTGATTACATTAATAGTAACGTTCGATATTGCATCTTGGCTAAATGTGCCTTTGCTTGAACGGATAAAATATTATTCCCGAAAGATACGATGAATATTCTTAGGAACAAAATGATTAATTTTGCAACGCAATCAAATGATAGAGAACTATTTAAGAAAGATACAATTAATGGTCTTCAGAATTAATTGAGTATTTTAGCAACACGCACTTCTTCGCTGTCACATCAACACGCGTTGACGGCGGAAAACTTCCGGGCCCTGTGCACCGGAGAGCGGGGCCATTCGACCACGACCGGGGCCCGGTTGCACTATCGGGGCAGCAAGTTCCACAAGGTTAAATCGCTGTTTATGTCCCAGGGAGGGGACATCGTCAACTACAACGGTTCCGGCGGGGAAAGCATCTATGGGCGATTCTTCGAGGATGAGAATTTTTCCCTTTTGGTTGGTGTTTTTTTTTTGCTTTTTGGTTTGCGTGTTAAGAGAACTGCTTTATTTCTTTTAGCATGAAGATGGAGCAGTAAGCATGGCCAATTTGGGCAGACCAAATACAAATCAGTCTCAGTTTTTCATTACCTCCGGGGAGTGTCCCCATCTGAACGGTACCAATGTGGTCGTCGGCTACGTTATTCGCGGAATCGGAGTTATCGGAGAAATGGAACGTTTTGCCAGCGAAGAGGGCGAGCCAACTAGGGAGATTGTGATTGCAGACTGCGGCCAGTTGATGCCCGGACAAGATTGGGGTTTGAACGATAACGATGGGACTGGAGATTGTTTACCGTTATTTCCGAAGGACTGGGAGAAATTTGAGGCGGACTTTGATGTAGGAAAACGTCTTTAAAGAGTCTTAAAAGGATACCCTGCTAAATTCCCTTCTTTTGATTGTAGGTAACGGAAATGCTCTCTCGCTTGGAAATGATTAAAGCGGCAGGAAATCAATACTTCGCTCAACGGAATTGGGTCGAAGCCTGCCGACGGTATCGAAAAGCCGAACGATACTTTAACTTTTTCAACAACAAAATTCGTCGCTATGAAGATCGCACTCTTCTGGAGCAGTTTCAGCTGACCAATTGCCTGAATCAGGCGGCCGTTTTTCTCAAGTTGAACGACTCCACGGCTGTGCTATTTGCCTGCAACGCTGCCTTGGCCCTGGATCCGGATAATGTGAAGGCATTGTTTCGACGCGGTCAGGCCCACAATCGTCTGCAGAACTACGAGCTGGCCATTGATGATTTACGCCGGGTCCAAGCAAAGGCTCCAACCGATAGGCTCGTCCAAGCTGAGCTCGACAAAGCCAAGACCGATTTAGGATGTTACCGGGCTCAGCAGCGGATTGCTCTCACTAATTTGTTCAAATAATCCACCCGTGACCCGTGATTTATTAAACTTTTTCCCCAAAGTATAAGTAATTAGACATATTATGTCTAAATGTGTTGTGCAGTCATTGTTTAAGCATCACTATCCGCCGACCGGTTTGGCAGTGATGCAGCAGCAGGCTGCAGTTCGTAAGTGCTGCAGCGATGGAACATACGGAAGCTGTTCCTGCAAACATCCGCGGAATGTTTGTTTTTTTTTTTTTTTAAATTAATCATTTTAGAGGAATAATAAACTATAGGTATGTGAAATAAAATGAATAAGAGTACATTAAACGTTTTTTTTTATTTTTTGCGGAAATCCAATTGCAATTTATAAAATTAACAAATCCCCAAATTGGGTTTGAATCTTTTCATTATTGGGTGACGATATGCTCTATCGTTTCCTTTTTATGAGAGGATCATTAGATAAAGATAACACGAATGATCAAACCGTTTTAGAACGAGTAGAAAAAAGCAAAAAAAATGAATGGTTACTCTACTTAACGACCCGTTCGCTGTATCGTAAAGTGCGTCCAAACGATTCCATTTCATGGAAAAAAGACTACCTTAATCGTACATCAATAATCCAAAACTATAAAGCAAATCTTTCGTGTGTCTTAGGAGGAAGATAATGGAAATCGTTATTGTATAATACTGTTCTATGCGGGAAATCATACAAAATCGCTAATTTTTAACCTCCTATTCTTTTTAATAATAGCCTAAAAAAATTTTGTGTGTTTTACCCAAAATTATTTTATTATTTTGACAAGTATGATGGATCATTTTCAAAAAGGGGGTATTTCGTTTTCAATCAATCGATAAGTTCAAATCAAATCGATACTTTTATTCAATGTGGCCAAAAATATATTTGTGCTTTTTCCCAACCAAAAATTTTATTATTTTCGTTCGAAATCTTATTGTTTCTAAAATATATTTTTCTGCGTGTACCATCACCACCGCAGATGGAGCAATTGCCTTCCAACTCGGCATGACGTCCAAAAATTCTAGAACTTGTCCGGATTCAGCAGCTTTTAACTGAAAAAGATTTCTCCAATCGCGAGAAAATCGTTCAGCGAAAAAAATGGCGCGCAATTATTTGTTCCTACACGCTAATTTGTTAAAGTGTAGAAAAAGCAAAGTTTAACAACGTTTGGATTTTGATTTTACCATGAAGTACATGGTAACAATGATAATCACAAGAAAATTATCATAATACCGTACTTCTGTCATTTTCGGCAACTATGAAATATTTTGAATAAACGATGTACTTCGCGGTTACTTAGAAAATTATGGTGATTTCATAATTAAACGTGGTTGAAAGATATTTAGATACCACGATGAAGTTGATTGTTACATTGAATATCATTGTTCAGTTATTTTAAAACCATGGTCCTTGCTATTCGGGAAGCCATCGTGTATGGAAGAGGGGTGCATCGTTTTAACAAAAATCAATTTTGTTATTTTTGAAATGGATAGTTGGGCTGTTATGAATCGAAAAATATGTTTTATTGGCCAAGCGTGTATAGATGAAACGTCAACTGAAAAAAAAAGAAAAAAAAAACTCGTCAAAATTAAGCTTGTGCCTCCTGATGTATCCGAACAGAAAAACGACATTTGGTCAATTTCTCGCTCGTTCGGAGATAGTAAACCCGGATTCCGGAATGCTACAGAGTTGCTTTTATTATAGGTAAGTTATTTTTATTTCAGTTAATTATCAAAACTAAACAATTTCGCATTTCCTTTTTTTCAGGCCGAAACTTAAGTTGGTTTGTCGGACCAGGACTACCAACAAATTGAGGGACACAGCTCATTCCTTCAATCACGACAGCTATCGGATGCCGAATTAGTGAATCGGGCTTTGAAGCGATGCCTTTATCAGTGGTACCCAACAAACACTTTTTGCTGAATAAACGCTGAAAAAATATCGTGGTTCAATTTTTAATCAGCAATCTGGCTGAAAGAAGGTCTCGAAAATTCACTAATTCACGTGTCTTCAGCCTTTAATCATCTTGATCTGGAGAAGTTATTCAGCAAACGTCATTAAACGTCAATTGACGGATCATCCAAAAAAAATAAAATAAAAAAAAGTCAAATGTCTGTCTGTCAGATGTTTCGCACCCACTTTTTCCCCTCTGTGTTGTTTTTTTTTTTCGTTTCAACTGCCCCGACTTTTAAACCTCCGGCTTGTTGGTCGCATGCCGCAGTACGCAGAACCAATCATGAAGTCTGCTGCGCGATGAAAATTTGTCGATCTTAAGCGACCAACATGCCTCTCAACCGAATATTTTTTTAAAAATAAGTGTGAGAGAAATGCAGTTTTTTTTTTCAGTTTTGGGCACCAAAAATAAAATTTGTGAGAAAATTTATTCTTTATTTCAAAATTAAGCTAAACGAGAAATCATCAAAAAAAAAAATCCCATTGCATAAAGAAAACAAAAATTCCCCTCTCATTCCAATCAAGCCGCCATCATGCAAGGCAATTTTACCACAGTTCACAGTCTGTCAAATTCCAATGGTAGCGAATGGTTGAAAAAAGGCTGAAATAGTGTTATGGAAGCAATTCTTCAACTCCTTTCATTGGCTGCACTGAGACTTCTTTAAACGCTGAAACATGGTTATAGTTTGTCTTTATTCAACCATTAAGCTGAAGCAGCAATTACGCTTTAGCTCAGCTTTTGTTCAGCGAATTGCCGTTCTTAAGCAGCCAAAATGTTTATTGGGTAGCCCTTCCAGCGGGACGATAATTTTAACCTGTTCCCGAGGACATCAGTTACAATCAAGGTGAGTCTAAGTTGCAAATATTTGCTAAAACTTTACCCTTTCATAATACGCATGTGAATCACCTGGCGCGAAGAAAATTTCCCATAGAAACAGGCAGACTGAATGGGGTTGATTCACAAACATTGATTTTTATATTTTCCCCTTTGTTTTCAGATGTCGCGACCCAACAGTAATCGGCCTTTGCATTCCTGGTCCCGCCCTTCCGCAGTTCGTAAATTTTAAACTAATGCGATACCAGACGATCGTGATGCAGATTCCGCTTTTGAAGGAAGATCTGCCCTACAGGAGAGCGGAAAGCATAAAGAAAAAAACACAGTGTATATGGTGTATATTGTGAAATCATAAATAAAAAATCAAAATGCCGTTTTAATTGGTGTAATAAAATTTATTCCATTTGAAAAAAAAAACCCTTATTTAAAAATTAATGTATTGATTTACATTAATCAAACCGAAATAATTATAAAGAAATGAAAATATTTTTTTTTCAGTCCAAAAATCTTTTTACGTTTTACCCAAAATTTTTGCTATTTTGCTAAAAATTCTGGATCATTTTCAAAAAGGGCCTATATTGTTTCAACAAGGATGATAAGTTCATTTTCGATCATTTTATTTTGTCGATATAATCTGAATTATATTTGTGCTTTTTCTCAACCAAAATTTTTATTATTTTTGATCCAAATTTGATTGTTTTTACAAGATATTTTTCTGCGTGCATGTGCTGTCACTCGTGATGCCAGGACGGTACTCAGGCACACTCACTGTGCTTTGGCAAGGGCCCTACTCAGGTACCACAACATTCATCTCTTATTATGATACAGTAAATTAAAGTAAACAATTAACATTGAAGACAAAAACGATAATGAAAATATTTGAAATAGAATTTCAAATACTTATAAGGTGATTCAATCAAGACGGTTTTCATTTGGCTTGTTAATTATCAAGCGTAATTTTTTTCTTGATGAAGCACAGTAGTTTCACGATGCCCCGACAGATGGCGTATGATTCTGGGCGACTTGTAGTTGTATGGATTCAAGCGCCTCTGATCAGTCTGGGTATCTGGTGTCTGCGATCTAGGCCACTTAAAATATAAAAGTATGCGTATAGCATGCAAGCTTGTATGCAATTTTTCCCTATACGCGTTCACTTGTGTGCAATGTTGGACTACCTCCTTCTGACCTGTACTAAAACATTCATGCATTGTTTCCAACTTGTACAATTCTTGAAAAGTTGTGGTGCCATCCAGGAGATTCGAACCTCGATCTGCAGGTTGAGAGACGCGCACGCTACCACAGAACCATGCCTGGTGCATTGGAATGAGACCTTCAAACTTCCAATAGAAGTTATCGAAGCATTTGCTTGCCCAGCAGAAAAAAAAACAACAGATTGTATCAAAAGAGTTATAATCATTTTTTTTAACGACCAACACAAACATATTGATATCAAAGCTATATCTAAATAAGTTAATAATATCTCGTTGAGATGGGTTTGTGCAACAATTTTGATATGCTCTCCTGATTGTTTTATTTTTAAAAAAAACCATCTGACATAGTTGTCTTAATGATATACTTAATTTAAGGTTACATAAAAGTTACATTGCACGAACGATGATGTTTCTAATTATTATTTCTCAATTCGCCACTTAAATAAGATTCAATCCGTCGTTTAAAGGTTGTTGTACATACATTGAAGTCAAAAAGCGTATAAAAACGTAGAAAAATTATTTTTGCGGAACGTAAAGGGTCGTTACTACCATACCGAGTGCTTCTTGATTCTAGTGAAAGCCAGTCACGATTTCGCAGAGCTCTTTCAGGGGCATAGATATTACATCGAGAAAGAAGCCATGAATAATCGATTTCATTTCGTAAAACCTTCGCCACGAACAGTGACTGGCCGATGGCATGACGATCCGAGAGTGTGTGAAGTCCCAGTAGGGCACAACGCTGAGCATACGGTGGCAGGTTAAGAGGGTTCTCCCAAGGCAATTCCCGAAAAGCATATCGTACGAATCTTCTTTGAATTGCTTCGAAACGCGCAATCCACACAGCTTCAAATGGCCACCACACTAGGCTTGCAGATTCTAATGTTGAACGAACCAAACAGCAGTATAGAGCTCGCAGGCAGACAGGATCAGTGAATTCTTTGCTCAAACGTAAGATAAATCCCAGCATCCGGTTGGCTTTCTCGATAGTTGCAGAGTAGTGGTGCTTGAAAGTGATATGACTGTCTAGAATAACACCAAGATCTTTAATTTGGTCTACACGATGCAATTGTTCGCCCATAATATTATAATCGTGCACGAAAGGTTGTCTCCTGCGTCCAAATGTTATGATACAACACTTAGCAACACTTAAAACTAGAAGGTTGACTGCACACCAGTTCACTACTGTATCGAGGTATTGTTGTAATTCGTGGCAATCAGTTGGACTGTTTATGGTCAGAAATATTTTCAGATCATCCGCATACAGGAGTACTCCACATCCAACAAGAAGCATGTTAATATCATTGCAGAACAGCGTGAACAGTAATGGGCCCAAATTACTGCCTTGTGGTACCCCTGAAGTTGGAATGAAGTCGATTGATTCAGCAGAGCCAATTCTGACAGCTAAACGACGGTTTGTTAGGTAGCTCCCGATCCATACACACAGTCTTTCGTAAAATCCTAAATGTTGTAGCTTCTTAAGCAAAATTTCGTGATTCACTGAATCAAACGCGGCAGTAATGTCAGTATATATGGCATCAATTTGCTTGCCGCCATCGATATTGGATAAACAGAATGATGTGAAAACTGCCAGATTTGAGGTTACTGATCTTTTGGGAAAAAATCCATGCTGATTTTCAGAAATCCAACTCCGGCACGAAGAAACCATTGCATCGTTGACGATCCTCTCCAAAACCTTTGAGCAGGTAGCTGTCGTAGCCACAATTAATTTAATTTTTTTTTTAATATAATTCGCTTGAGCGAAAACACGTCTTCCGTTGCCAAAACTCGTTGATAAACTGAGTTTAAAACTCTCTGATTTCTTTTTCCAAAACCTTCCACCCGAAATCATCATGTAATGTGCTGCCATCTAACTACTCAGTACACAAACATCTTAACTGAAATAACTTCATACTTTACTTCAGTTTTTCCTTTCGACAAGTTTCTTCAAACCCGTTCAGTGTACCAGAGGTACTACACGCTAACTTTTGGCTACCCCTTAAAGGCGTAAAAATGACCCGTTATTGAGAACCCCCATGATCTGTCAAATAACGGGTCTTTTTATCGGGTCAATATTACCCCTTATTTCGGAAAAGGAAAGTCCGCTTAAAAAGGGTCATTTTGAAACTTGCGAAGTTTCAACTAGTTGATACTTTTCTTTGTCCGTCGATGTGATTATGGAGAGAAATTTCGGTAAGGTTTTTATTTCATATTAAACTTCTTATATTAATCAGAACTGGTTTTCATTTAGATAACTTCGTGGTGCACCAGATGGATTTCGACGACACAAAGAATTCAGCTGTGGATAAGAAAAAGCTGGTAAGTTATGTATTTTTATTTTATTTTCATAATCTAAAGTTCGATTTTGTTTTAGGATTTGCACAAAGAAATAAGCGGACAACCAACGAATCTCAGTACCATCCCCGAAAAAAAAACAACATGAAAAAATTTAAAAAAAAGTGTCGTAAAATGTGATAGTTTTATTAGATTCTAATTTTCAGCATTCCAATAAACCAAAATAAAAATTATTTTTTTGTTGGATCTATTTCTTTCTAGCGAACAAAATTCCTTTTAGTAAATACTCGAACCTCCACCAATCGCAGGTGTTTCAAATAAGGGGTAATTTTCATCCGCTACAAGCGTTATCAAGGTGAGTACCCCTTAAAGGGTACAACGGCTTTATCCCGAAAAAGGAGTTCTCCCAGTCTTATCGAATAACGGGTCAAAAGTATTCGTTAAGGGGTAGCCAAAAGTTAGCGTGTAGAATAATAAACGAAACGTCAAACCAAGAACCATCACCCGCACGGTAAACAAAGTTACTCTATTCTGTATAAAATTTCATACAGTTTCAAGAAAAGTGTCTCCACGCACTTTTATGTTTAGGCGTTTTATTCAGAGCGTGTCTATAGAGCTTTTATACATTTGCGAGCTTTCGGCCGGTTAGTCAATTCTGTATATTTTGACATGGGGATGCCCATGCATTTTCAATTTTTCTTCAGAAAAGTGAAAGTTAATGAAATTTCTCTAAAAAAATCATAAAAATTTATTTTGCGTAGCAATAAAATCTTTATTATTGTTCATAAAATATAAGACCAACAATCGTGGTACCGAAATATTGTATTTCAAATATTTTTTTTCGGCAGAAACTCAAACCTTAGGGGGCATCCATAAATTACGTAACGCTCCTATGGGGGGGGGGGAGGGGGTTAGCTCGAACGTTACGAATTGTGACATAGGGGAGGGGGGGAGGTATGCTCATCGTTACGTAACGATTTTTTCCTTAAAAATTTCAGTTTAATCGCAACTTTTTTGTGTCATGCAATTTTGGCAGAATGATATGCAAACCAAAATCAGTTTAAAATTTGTAAGCTTCAACATGATTGAAACTGGTTTGTAATCTTTCTTCTTTAAAGATTCTGAAATAGACTTCTTGAAAAGTGTATTGAATATCCGTGAAATAACCGTTAAAAAAACCCTATATTTAGGTACATTTACCCCATAGAACTCAATTCAACCTTAAGACGTAAATTCTACTATTTTTTCTCAATTTATTCAAAATATGCAATTTTGATTCTTGCGACTAATATTACTCAATGGAATATATTTCGCATAACAAATAGGCTTCTTGAACAAATTAAAGTAAACAAGGTTGATCATCAGTTTACAAGCAAAGAGCAACTCATAACAAGACAATCAATTTACTTTATGAGAGAGTTATCATCAATGAGTACTAAGAAGCGATTTGGATAGATCGATATTAATTCCGTTTTTAAGAACGTTAGAAAATATATGTTGAAATAATTTTTTACCTTTGAAGATGAGTGCGGGGGGGGGGGGGGGGTTATTATCAACGTTACGTAATTTTCATAGGGGGGTACGTCGAAGCGTTACAATTTGTGACATACGGGGGGGAGGGGGTCAAAAAAGTGCAATTTTTGCGTTACGTAATTTATGGATGCCGCCTTATATGGCTTAACTTGAAATTTCCTTGACTTTCCGTATCGATTCACATTTCTGTTACCTTAAGGCCGGGAGGGAAATCAGAATCTGAAAAAAGAATTTATTTTTAATCTTTTGCAATAACAGAATAGAATCAATTTGTATTGTAACAATTAATTATACTGGGAAACTAAGATTTTTATTTAATCGAAAATCTTGGGTAAAATTTTGTCGAATAGAAATTATAAATTTTGTCTGATTAGGAACAAACATGATTCATAAAATATTTTTGAGATACCTTTTCAAACAGTTCCGATGAACTGACCAGACCGAGACGGTTGCTCCCTCAAGCTGGTAGAATGGCAGAACTTTTCGATGCACAGCGATCGAAGATTCAACTGGGACGATGGCCGGATTGGCACTAAGAATATTTAAGGTCAGATCCAACATCTCTTGGTTCAGCTCGTTCCCCAGCTGTTTCTGCAGTATTTGTCCTGTACCTGCGCTTTGCCTTCCTGTTCCTTTATCTTAAGAACCGTCTGTGCTGCAGTTAAAAAAAATTGGATAGGGAAAATAGCAATAAATTTCAAGCGTCTTGACACTTTGTTTAATGTTGTTTGACATACCTTTTCCTATGTTATGGGAGTTATTAAGCAAACACTAGCGACACCATGTCCTCCATAGAAGAGTTTCGATTAGTTAGGGAGCTTTTGGAAAGCTTTCGAAAACGGCCATACATTTGTCCTAACTCTAAAACGTCAAAAATTTACCTGGCATCGCGGATTAACTTTTGCTGTTGGCGGATTCTGATGCCGTTTTCTGCTGTGACCTTTCCACTTTCTTCGGCGTAATCGAATCGGGAATGGTTCTGCGTGTGACATATCCTACTTCTCGGACGCGGAGACTGCTCCAGCCACTAAAAATGTAACATAGTTATAATAATGATTATTGTTCTTCAGAATTGAATTCTTCATTCTTACACGCAGAAAAATGAAATTTAGTTTCAAAGGAAAGTGCCGCAAAAACAAAGGATTTTTTCCTTTGATTTTGGGACAAATAAAAATTCCTTTGATTCAAATGCATTTTCTTTTCTTTCAAAGAAATGCTTTCCTTTGAATCAAAACTTTTTCTTTGTTTCAAAAAACAAAATGCTTTTGATTCAAAAACCTTTTCGTTCGATTTTATATAATATTCCTTTAATTCAACGGTATTTGGATTTCAATTTCAAAGCATTTGTTCTTCAATTTTAGGTTTTATTCCTAAAAATTCTAGTACTACATATTAATTTTCGTCCTATTGGAAATAAAAAGAAATTAATTATGGTTTGAAACATTTTATTTCTCTGTAAGTAGATGTTCTATCTTTTACCACTTCACATCATCGATTTTCCCTTATATTGAATTTTTAAACCGGTTCATCTGTAAATAAAGAGTAGAACAAAATGTACACATGAATTTTTTACATAGCGCACATAATACAAATTTATTACAATTACGACATTAAGCAAAATAATTCTAACAATGAAGAAAATATTTTTTTTACACACTGAACTTGTACTTACTGAACGATATTTGTTGGTAGCCAGTTGCCAAAAGGGTTTTGGCGTCAGCCGTTGTCTCCCTGGACCGGATCGGAACCGATTGCAACCGCTTATAGCCGGAGGATTGGAACAGTCAGTACAGTTACCTCTTCAAATTGGTTGGATGAATGGTTGCCCTAAAAAATTTTGACATGTTGACAGTTTATTTAAAATTGAATTGATTTTAAAAGACCTACCTTGGAGTCCACTATCGTTTGCCCTCTCGTAGCTGTCGGAATTTTCCGACGCCGGATCTCTTGAATCCGATGCTGTCTGGGGTTGCACGGCAGGAAGATTCCGCTGATATAAATAAGTCTGACTGGTTATCGAAAAAGCTTTTCTCCGACCCGTTCACCGAACAGAAGCTAATGAAGATGTGTCAAAAAATAAATTCTTTAAATTTAAATTCAATACTTTGATTTAAAAACTTGGAACATTTGTTTAAAGGAAAAATAGTTCGGTTCAATATAAAATTTACTTAAATCAAGGAAATAGGATTTTGTTTCAATGTACACAAGGTTTTTGAATCAAAGATGTATTTTTTTTATATCAATGGTACTACTTTTCGCTGCGTGTACTCAATAAACCAGTCGTCTGGCGCCTGGCGGCCCATGCAGAGCGGGATTTGCCTCTTTCGACGTTTCCTGATGCACATTATCGGATAGCGGGTGATTTTTCTTCTACTAAACCCAATCTGAAATGAAAAAAAAACAAACAAATTTTAACATCAACTCACCAATTTCCAAAGCCCCATTGACGAGAAGCGACAGATGATGATGATTTTACAACAAATTAACCGCAAATATCAAAAAAATGTTTGACTGTTACTCCATCATCATATCAGAAAGCTCAAATGATTTTTCTTTTTTTCGCTTCGATATCCCTTCAAATAAAATTCCAACAACAGCAAAATTTTTATACAGAGCTGAATAATTGAGATTTAGTTCAAAACTGTATACTGGCAACTAAAAACTACTCAGAATTGAATTGGGGATATGCAGATTATGAACAACAACCGATTAGTTATGCTGAGTGTGTAACTGCAACACATTTTAAGAATAACTCAATTTTTCCGTGCGATAAATCATCGAGCAAAACAAAAGAATCATTTGCGAAAGTGGGTCGATTCCTTGATTTTCTTCGAACAAGGTAAATTGTTTGTTTTGATGGTTTATTCCTATTTTTTTCATTCCAGGCTCTTTCTACCACAGCAGCTAGCGACGTGACACCTCGGTAATTACGCACGTCCTGTTTGTCACCTTTTTTAAAGATAGGGCTCATGAATGATCTCTTCCAGCTGGCAGGAAATTTTTGTTGTTCGAAGGACAGGTTGAATATGTGAGTAAGTGGCTTTACCACACGCAGAGAAAACTAGGCTTTTGAACCAAAACAAAAATGATTTTGTTTCAAAACATTCATTTTTTTGAATCTAACTCCTGTTTTATTTGAACCAAAAACTTTTGTTTTTGATTAAAAAAAATATTTTTTGAAACAAAGAATTAATTCTTTGAACTAAATATTTTTGGATTTTGAATTTATGCAAATACTTTGATTCTAAATAAATGTTAATTGAGCTTATTTCTTTTAAAACAAAGTCAACTTTTTTTAAACCAAAGGAAAATGTTTTTAACTTGAAGAAATGATTCCTTAAAATAAAAACTTCAGCCTTTGATTCAAAAGATATTTTGATTTGCCTTGCAAGAAGAATACAAAACCGAAAAATCGAATCAAGTTTGGCCGGTCGTGTAAAAGTGTAGGTCAGAGTTAGCTATATTAGAAGGATTCAGGAAGAAGTATGGTAAGTATGTTAATTAAAGAGTGAATATTGAAGATTTTCTATAAGTGATTGCGTTTTTACAGAACCAGAGCCGAAGGATGGTTTCCGTGGATGCCTCAACCGAGATGAAAGCTGGGCACGATGACACCGCTCCAAATCCAGCGGTCAGCTCGACAAAAATTTGGACCGGATCGATTTTAGTGAACTAGTTTGTGGCCAAGTGTTTCATCTGTTGTAAATAAAAATAAATTTAACATATAAATTTCTTTCTATTTATTTTTTGAAATTCCTAATAGGAATTTCAAAACAACAGGAAATATGTCCTCCAATGAACCAATCTTTTTAAATCTAAATCTAAATAACATTGTGGCAAACGAAAACAACTTTGTATCAAATGAAACTGTTTTTTGTTTCAAAGTATTAAGATTATGATTCAAAGATTTTTCAAAAGAAAAATTCTTTGAAACAAAGGAAAATGTATTTGAACCAAAAGAATTTTTATTTATCCCAAAACCAAAGGAAAAAATCCTTTGTTTTTGCGGCACTTTCCTTTGAAATAAAAAACTTTTTCGCTGCGTGCAGTACGGCGCTACATCTTTTTAAAACGCACGAAGGTATGCCATCTTTACCGGTTGAGGTAGAAAACTTAAAATTATTGATAGCATCAAGAACCATTTCTTCGGTAATAGCGAAGACTTTTCGCACGCCAACAGATGCGAATCAATATAAGGCGCACCACCGACGGCGGCCGACTAACTTAGTTGTTGGGCGTTATCCCGTTCGGTCAGCTGCGAGTGCTGCAGTGGCGTAAAAGTCAAGTGCCAAGTGACCAGTTGTGATACGTTTTTTTTTGCTTTGCGGTTCCTGGTAATCGTCTTGGACGCTTTCGGAGGCCGACTGTCAACCTGGACGCTGGGACGCACGGAACACGGGACGGACCGTGAGAGCGATCGGGGCCCGCTGGTTCCGCTAGAAACCACATTGCGCGGAATCGGTTGTTTTCACGACCATAAATAAAGTCTTGAAAGAGTACCTGAAAGAAGATCGCTCTCACACGCCTGAGTACGCGCAAGCAGAAAGGCCGAGTAAGTTATTAACTAAAATCGAAACCTACAAGTGAAAAGTTCCTAAATACCGTTGATTTTCGCCAGAATCACCATCGGCCTTTCTTTTGACCTCTGGTTTTTCGTCGGAAGTATCCGGATTCAGCAGAGGGAAGCTGCCCTGCTGGTCCGTGAGAGCTCTCACGTTTGTGAAGAATTGTTTTATTGGCCAATTAGTTTTGTTAGCTTTTCTTTGAATACAAAATTGTTAACAAAAGAGTGTTAAAATCTTTTTTGAACCATTTTCCTCACAACAAGCTGCAGATCCACGACTTCCCGCTAGCCGCCGGGCAAAGTAACGAATTGCTGGCAAATTCCTTCGGGAATTTGGCGCGTAAGCCAGTAGTTTTATTTCGGATTTTGTTGTTCAAGATTTTCACTTTTTTCAATAGCCACAAAACGTTACATTTGGCGCCGAACGTGGGGCTAATTTTTTTTTGTAAAACTTAAATTACCTGGTGATCCGGGATTTTTATATGAGAGCCAATTTTTGTTATTGATTGAATTTTTATATCGTTTCGAAATGGAGCAAAATAATCGAACAATTGACGAATTGATTAATGAGATGAGCTTTAATGATACTGATATCATTCAAGGTGTCTCCACTCCTTTTCCTTTTCCACATTATGAGATCCGAATTGTTAGGCTTGTGGATCCCGCATAATCAATTACAATATATAGAGAATATTCTATATTGTCTCTAAACGTTATCGTTTATTGTAAAGTGAACAGTATATGTACAATAACACAGACCATATTAACAATCTGTATTATGATTATCTGTTAAAGTACCATATGGGGAAAGGGCTGTTAAGCATGTTTACCATTCAAAAAGAGCGATTTTTTCGAACAAATATTTCATGCTACATTATTGGATACGGTTAAAATATCATCCACTTTTGGCGAGCAAAACAATCTACCTGAATGTTCTAGCTACGTTGGAATACAAAATCATAGATTTCATCAACTTCAATGGATATAGTTTGCTTATAGTAGTTTGTAGTAAAAATAACGCTCAATCATACGTTCCGCATATTGTAAAATATTTTTAAAAAGAGCTTCCCTGTACCATAACCAATATAGTTCCAATTCTTTCCCACAAAAAATAAAATAAAATTAAAAAATTTAAATGTTGAGATTTTTATTTTTTATTTCTGATATTATACATGGATTATACAATCTTACCTATTTGTGCAGATCTGCATTGTTCAGCCTTTCAGTAGATTTTTTTTCCGCTCTCCGCTCAGCAGAGATCTTTGTTTCTGTAATTTCATTAGTTTTATTTAATCTCACTAGTTTTTATCGATAATATAATATAGTTTTACTTACTTTTCGCGTTCTGTGTGTTTTTCTCAGCGTGATTCTTTTTTTTCGGAGCCATTTTGAACACAGTTTTCAGTTCCGAACCTGGCGTGGGGTTGCCGACACAAATTTTAACGAAGTGAAGTGAAAATTAGCAGATGCTGAACCCAAGAGCGAAAAAATGCATAAGCTCACAACTACATCTTAAAATAACAATATTAGTTATTATCCGCAAGAGGTGAAATGATAACGACTTGTCTAACTCATACAATGTTGTCAATGTTGTTTTTTTTTTTAATTTAATGTCTAATGCTAAGAAAATATAAGGAAACTTTGTCGTACACTGTTAGAGTCCTGGATAAGGTCCAGAGACAATATTCAAAGGTTGCAAATTTTTATTCTCTTATTATACTATACTTACTAAATCATATATCATATTGTCACTGTCACTGATACGATCCTGTCATAATTTATTGAGGTAATAAAATTTTGAACATGTATAATGAAATGATACTTGGAAGATATTTCATACTGGTACTGCTACCAATATATTAAGTTAATAGTTAGTACTATATCCCCAACTGTTTTTAATTATGCGGGATGTGACGAGGACAACGAGCGTCTCATACCTGGTACCAGCGGTAAACTCCGGAAGTGGTTGTGCACGTGGTTCCTGCGGCGACCTTCGACACGGTAATTGGCGATCCGTGTGGCGGAAGATCCCGATTGCTGTCGAGAGTGATGACGTAGACAGCAACCCCTTGACTTGCCTGGCAGGATGGACAGCTTTGGAAGGGCCGGAAATAGCGTGTGTGGACTCCTTCCAGACGGTGCGTGACTTGCCTCGAAGATACCCGGTCACGATTTGCAAGATCCGGATTAATCGGGAACCTCGAGCTCCGACGAATCCTGTGCAGCCCCGGTGACGATACCTCACGACCGAATTTATTCGGGACAACGGCGGATTGCTGGAGACTACACCGGAAGTGATAACACGTGGTGTGTTGTGGTATCACAATTACGGGAAGCTGTTCCTAATTTTTTGCGACCGTTCACTCGGACGGTCCGATACTCAATGTCCGTCCTCTCGTTGATTGTCAGTTTTCCCTCCTCCGCCTACAGTGATGCCGGTTTTGCTTTTCGACATCATGTTCTCGAAAGACCCATGCAGCATAATGGAAGGAATGAGGGATAGGACAATGGAAAGGGAGATTGGATATACACTGAGGAAAAACTTAACAAAACACGCAAACCTATCTGCCGTTTGTTACTTTGTTCGGTAACAATTACCTCCTCGTCAGGAGAAAAAAAAATTATAAAGTATAATTTTTTTTTTAACGTTACATAACTTAATCAGTCCTTATATAACTAACTGAAAATTTGATGCAGTTGACCGGTTCAACTTGTTGTAATATTATCCTTGAAACCACAAAATACACTATTCATCGATAGAAACAGTATGTTTTCCTAGATTAATATTCTATACTAATTATTTATTTTATTATTAATAATAAACAAAATTTGATTATTCTATTATAAGTAAGGAAGAATAATAATTTATATTACTATTATACTTATTCGCTAACATGTGAGAATGATTTGGGTACCCAATCATTTCTACTACATTTCTATTTCCAGTGAATAACTGATTTCAATGCATAATATATTTTCTATCTCTTAAAATATTATGCGCAAGTTTTTTCCGTTTTCGATATCACTAAATCGAGGGGCTTGTGAAAATTTACCAAGCTACGAATAACAATATCGTGTTTCTTATCCCTCATGTTTAATTTAAATCTAACTTTTGAGTTTTTCGATTGTGCGTGTAGCTATGTAAACAAAGAATGAAATTACCAGACCAAGAAGAAAACAAGTAAACATTCTACCGGTCGGTTACCAAGTGGTTTTATTTTCCGCAGGTGAAATCATTGAGATTTTCGTGTTCGGAGGGTTGGATAGCGGTCCAGCCACGGTGTTTCGATTGAACGATGGTTCCTCCTGTATCCGAAACAAAATTACGGTATTTTGTTCTAACGGTAAGAAAATATAACGAAAGGAAAGAGTTAAAATTTTGATTGTTGTTGAAGCGGTTTTGTTTTGGTTTCCAGATTCAATTGCGGTTCAACGACCTGATAGTAAACTAGGTCAATAGGTGGAATATAACGGTGAGTAAAGAAGAGGTACTGATCTTTGACTGAATTGTATTTTTTTTTTTTTACATTTTTCTTTCAGATGATGTGTTTCAAAATGGAAATAAATAACTTCTGAAGATGAAGTGAATCGTGTTTTTTTTTTGTAAGCCCAGCTGAGGAAATTCCTACTTAAGCGGGTTTCAAATTATCGGTTGACCAAATTCCCAAAGATTTACCAGACAAGTCTGAAATCTCGTAAGAGGATGTCCCTTGTTTCCTGACAATTTTAGCCGGAAGATATTGAGCACCATATTTGGCATTGTACTGCTCGAGTGCATTGGACAATTTCATGTTTCGGCGATAAACGAGATCACCGACTTTAAAACCTTTGGATTGACGAGGATGTCGAAGATTATAAGTTCTTCTTCCTTTTTGGTGGGCGATTTCCAAATTCTTTTTTACCAGTTCCTGTATTTGGTGGAAAAGATCGGCTTGTTGCTGCTGCGTGTCATCGGAATCCCTGGGAAATCGTTCGTGATCATTTCCCTTCAAAAACATTTCGTATCCGTGGGTGGTGAAGTACGGAGTTAAATTGGTTGCGGAGTGAATCGAAGTATTCAGTACCGTTTCCACTTCCGATAGTTTTGTGTCCCAAAGCTTCTGGTCACCTCTTGCGTAGGTTCGAATTGCGGCATTGACTGTTCTGTTAACTCTTTCAACAGGGTTCGCCTGCGAATGATATCTAGAATTTAGCCAATGCCGAATGTCGAATCTATTCAAGAGGGACTTAAAATCTTTGGACAAAAAATAGGAAGCGTTATCGGTAATGATTACTTCGGGAACCGAGTTTCTGAGAAACCATTGGTCTCTTAGTGCAATACAAAACGATGAGCTATCTATCTTCCGGAATGGCAATACCATCACCCATTTGCTGAACAAATCAACGATCGACAAAATGTATTGATTTTGCTTTTTGCTACGGGGCAAAGGCCCAACAAAATCTAAGGCTATTATCTGCCATGGGTGCGTGGTGATTCGTTGGTCTCCCATTGGAGGGGCCATCGCGGTGCTGGGAAACTTCGTTTCCTTACAAGTGGCGCACATGCTAACGTTATCACGGATCTGCTTAGTCATTCGAGGCCAAAAGAATCGTTGCTGAATCCTGGACAATGGCCCTTATTCTGCGCCGCGCGTGACGTGATGATTGTCACCTCACCTCGGAGTCACCGTGAGATTTGTCACCTTATTCCCGTAGTCGATGTGGGTAAAGTGACAGAGGTTCATTCGTAGGTGAGTGACTGAGTGAGCTCATGTGTCAAACTAGCTCGGTTTGTTTTGTTTTGCTCGCGTTTCCGAATTTTAAAATTAGTTTTTAAATCAACAACTGCGAATTTCGGTTCGAGAAAGACCACAATCTAATTTTACGGGGTTAGCAAGTCGTCCAGGCCGGATTTGGAGCCGACATTTGCAGCGGATGAGCCGGTAAGCTGACTGATTGGAGCAGAAAAACTAACCGCAAATCAAATGCCCAAGCCGGCGGATGAGTCCACCAACAAGTCATCATAAAACCCTTAAAACGGATTTAATTTAGCTTATCCAAGTAAGTAAGATATGAGTTTTGCAGGCAGCTTCTTTAAGTATCTAAATGTGGTTTTCTCCTGTTTTTTTACTAAGTTATTTAGTGCCTGACTAGCCTGAAGAAAAACGTCACGCTGCTGGGGAGACCTATTAATTTAACCGTTTTTTTTAATTTTCGAATGGCAGCAGCGCTTGCCGTATTAAATTGTAGTTTGTTAAATTTATAGTTTAGAAGATCATTTGAAAAATATAAACTTATTCAATTAAAAACTTACTCCTCACTTGTTTTATTATTCAACTTTAGTTTTTCATTTTAAGGTTCAATTTTGGATTTTTGTTAAGAACTCGATCAGGAAATCTCCTTTGATTTTTTATCATCAAGAATTTTTTTTTTCTAAATTGATATAGAAAGAAGTACGTGAATCGGTTTAATTGTTTCTTAAAATATCATACATTAGTATAGTTTAATATTCAGAGCCTAACCATTCCACTTTACATACATTTTCGATTAAATTCCTATCTCGTCACCACCTGAAAAGGTACCGACAATTCTCACCTTAAATCGTCACCTGAATGCGACGATTCTCACCCACGGTGACTACGAGAAAAGGGTAAGAACTCACAAAGTTCATCCGAAGTGACGCTCGTCACCTAAACCGACTACTGGAATAGAGTGACTTGGGTGACTCAACTATCATCACGTCACGCGCGGCGCAGAATAAGGGCCAATGTACGCTCGAACCCTGGATGCATGGAGTCATCATGACCCTCTTGGATGATTTTGAGACGAGCTTCGGGGGCAGGAATTTCCTTCCATGCATAATTTGTGTCCTGTAACTTATTAGGTTGGGTTACGTACTTGTACAGAACGCCATCCCGAACCTGAGTGTCGACGAAATCGTCGGGTTGATGAGAAACTTTTTCTAGTAAGTCATTATACCAATCCGCGTCCGCTGCTGAGCACACGGTTGCCACGCTGCGTGACAGGGCGTCTGGGACAATGTTGCCCCGCCCCTTGCGGTGAACGATGGTCATATTATAATGCTGTAAGGCCAGACACCACCTGCTACAACGAGAGGCTGTCTTCCATTTCGCCGTCATGATATGAGTCAACGCGCTAGAATCCGTAATGAGGGTAAAGTGACTACCTTCTACGTAGCCCCTAAATGCATCGATGCACAATAAGGCAGCCAGTGCCTCCTTCTCACAGGCATGATAATTGCGTTGTGGAGTTGTTAATTTATGTGAGTGGTAAGCGATTATTCGTTCTTGTTCTTGCTGCTCCTGGGTCAAAATACCAGCAATAGCTACATCGCTAGCATCTGTTTGAATGCAGAACTCTTTTTCGAAATCAGGAGCAGACAAGATGGGGGCCGAGATTAACTTTTCTTTAATCTGATCGAACGAATCTTCTGCAGATTCAGTCCAGACCAGAATCTTCGATTTTGTTTTCAACATTTCAGACAGGCCAGCAGTTATACCACTGAAATTCTCGATGAATCGCCTGTAATAGTTGGCCATTCCTAGGAACCTTCGGAGTTTAGTGATTGTCGTGGGCCGTTCGTATTCAACGATGGCTTTTATTTTCTCCGGGTTGGCTCGGAGACCGTTTGTCGAAAGTAGGTATCCTAGGAATGGCAACTCACGGACACAGAATTGCGACTTTTCGATATTTATCGAAAGGTTTCCTGACCTCAGTCTTTCTGCTACTTCGTTGAGAAGTCGAACGTGGTCCTCGAACGTCTCTGATACGATGATGATATCATCAAGGTATACAAAGACGTTCGGTTCGAGTTCTCCGTGGCCAAGGATTTTGTCCATTAATCGAACCAATGTGGCTGGACTGTTCACAAGTCCGTAACAACAACGAGTAAACTGGAACATTCCCCGGCCTTGTACACTGAACGCAGTGAACCGCCTCGAAGATTTTTCCAGTGGAATTTGAAGAAATGCTTCGGACAAATCAATTGTGCTCAGGTACTGTGCTCGTGGAAGCTGTCCCAGTATTCGCGCGGGGTGAGGAAGCGGATATGCATCTCGGATAGTCCGCTCATTTATTTTCCGAGCGTCCAGACAGAGGCGTACTTTGCCGGACGGCTTTATAACTGGTACAACATTAGAGGACCAATCAGATTGGGCGCGTTCTATTATGCCTACCCTAAGCATTCGTTTCAGCTCTGCTCCTACCTTTTCTTGAACTTTTGGGGAGAGGGCATAAGGGTACTGACGAACGGGCGGTTTCCCTTTCCACTCATCAGCGATCTCAATACGATGCTCAGCCAATGGGGTTTCCGTTAGGCAGTCGGGTTGTGCTACTAAGAATTTTAGCTTCGTTTTCTCTTGCGTAACTTTCTGCTTATCAGTTAACTCTATGGATTCACAAATCATTTCAGAATCTGAATGGAGTTCCTCTTCAATGACGTGGCAGTCTCGAATAGAAGGCCAAACTTCGAAACTATCCCAAAAATCCATGCCAAGGATACAATCCACTGACAGGTTTTGGACTACGAGAGTTGGTACGATTTTGATTCGTTCTGCGAATTCATACGGGACTAGGAGTTTTCCTAGAACTTTCAATTCAGAACCATTTGCGGATCTAACGGTCATCCTTTGCGAAAGGGGTTTTAGCTTAAGATTTTGAAATCGTTTAAACATTTTTTCGTTGATTAATGTCAATTGACTACCGGAGTCTAGAAGTCCTTTGCAAGAAACTCCATAGACAAGAATGTCAGCATAAGGACGATTATCGTCAAAACTTGAAAGGGAAATATAGTGAACCTGGGTTGACGCTTGAGCGTAGGCATTTTCCAAGACCGGTTCCCAGAGTTCGGAAGGTGTGGTGTTAAGCGGAAAGGAATTTATACGCTGGGATTGGACGGTCGGCGATTTTCGATCGTCTGCAGCCCGTTTTTTTTGCAATATGGGCAATTCTGCGTTTCGAAACCCTTAAATCCGCATACCATGCACAATACACCTTTGTAATTTCGACACTGTTCTAACGAATGCGTTGTCTGCCGACAATACAGACATTCGAAAGTGCGAGGAGGGCGGTGAGAATTTATAAGTCCTTCTAGGGTTCTGGTGGTTTTAGAACCACTAGCCTCTCGCAAGTCTTCTTCAGGTGTTGGGTTGGGAATTCCGGTTTTCTCGTACTTACTTGGCGGTTCGTTTCTAGCTTTTGGGTTGAGAAATGTTCCTTTCGCTGGGTCATTTTTGTAATTTCTCGATTCTGGCTGGTTTGGTGGTCGAGTACTGACTGGTCTTACATTGGACCTATTACTACTCTTAGGTTGTCGGTCCTTGGTGACCATGTTGGTTGATTTATCAGCTGCAATCACCTTTGCGTACAGCGAGAAGTTGGAGGCATTAATCGTGTGGCCTGCTTCTAGTAATTCTCTAAGATTAGATATCGGTTTCCAAAGTAAAGACTTTTTATAATCAATTCTCATATTTCTTTTTAAAATATCCAGTTTTTCGTGGTCGCTCATTGAATTGTTCATGGACCGAAACATGCTCTCCATGTCATAGTAGAATTCTTGGAAGGTTTCGTTCCGTTGCTGGCGGCGAGAGTAGATCCTGGTCCGAACTAAAGAGTCTAACTCAGGATGCACAAAAGCCTTCTTTAACTCTACCACTAAGTGGTTCCAATCGTTCAACTGGCCTGCTGACCTCATGGACATGTACCAATTGAGCGCAGGTCCAGTAAACAGATGAAAAGCCGAGTCAAAAAGAGATTCTACGGTTGTGTGTTCGGATAAAGCAAGTTGCGAAACAAGGCCCAAAAACTCGTTGAGCTTTAGACCCTGGTCGGTACCGGCGTATTTGTCCAGTTTCCATTTGGAGACTGCGAGCGATTTGTGATGGGAGGCGTGTCGTATATCTTGATTGAATAGTTGGGATTCTATAGGGTTCATATTAGGGTTCCAATGTTCCCGCCGAGGATGAGGATTTGAATTAGAGACTGAAGTGGTCGGCACGGAGTACGAATTTGTAACCGGCGGACACCACGACTGTTGCTGGTTGGTAACCGCTCCTATCGGTGTAGGGTGCGAGTTTAAACCGTGAGATGCCATCGAATGGTGGGCATTAGGAACTGACAGTGTCGGTGCTTGGGAATAATTCGGGAATAATGACGATGGATTTATGACTGGTCGGGTTTCAATTCTTACTCTTCTCGGAATCGGTGAATGGGCAGATTGATAATGATCGGTAATAGGTGTCTGGAATAGACCCGCGGTGGTTGGAGGGTCTGCCCAACAGGTTGTGGGTACCCCCGGAGTTTGTCCTGCTAAGAGCCCTGGCCAGTAAGCATAGCTTACTGGTGGTATTCCAGGAAACGGGTTTTGTGGTGGCCAGTTTGACAGTGTATGCTCCGGATGAATATGGCCAACCAGTAGGGTACAGATTTGTCAAAAGAGATGGGTTGTTGGTTGTTAACGAACTAGTCGAGGGGTGATTCGTAGGTAAGATATCGTGCCGAAATGGAAAAGGATTCCCGGCTACAGTATTGATACTGTTCAACGATACAGGAGCTGATGAAATCAAGGCGTCTGATCGGCTGCCTGTGCAAGGAGTTGTTCCTGTAGTAAAGACGAGATCATTAGCGCCTAATCGTGGGTAATTTGGGGTATAATTTGGTATGGTATGATGGTCCGATGGACGATGAGAAGAAGTATCACCTGCCGTGGAATAACTAGTAGAACCCGAAAAACTTTTTGGTACTGTGCCGGTGCATGTAGTGGTATTCGAAGTCATAGATTCGATGGGGTTCGAAGTTGGGTTAATCATATGCTTTGCATGGAATCTCCGTAATTGGTACAGTTCATGTTCTAAAGTCTGTTACGTTCGAGTTTTATAACAATATTTTCATTGATATGATATAAGCGATACTGGCAACAAAGTTTTTAAATTACCCATCCCCATGTAGAGAATTGGCGTGCGCTGAAAATTTACCCAACTTTACATCGAATATACACGGCGTGTGAATAAACAAAATATACCACGCTCAGCGTGTAGAAACGGCCCAGGAACTGTCATCACTGTTTCCGGGTGAGTCAAACAAAAGTCGCCGCACGAGCAAGTGGTGGAGAAATCTTGTCGCTGGGAAAACCCGGAATTCCGGGAGGAAAACGCAACCGAGGGGCTTCAGTTCGCACCAGCAGCTAGCGAAGGTACGTCCTTTAGTCGGTAATCAGCCGAAACTCTGACGGGAATGCATTGTTCGCAGATTCATCAAGACGCACTCTAAGCCACGTTGCTTGCTGAGCGGTTAAGCTGAAGAGGAACCGAGATTGGAGTCGTCCAGACGGAACTTCAAAGCAACAAACGGGCAAAAATAATCGTGGGCCGCACAGGTAAGCAGCGAAACCCCCGTAGCCCAGTGAAATGAGTCTAACGTGCGCTTTCCCACACAGACGGCCTTTTTTTTTGACACCCTTGATTCTCCTCATTTGTCGCTTGCGGAGCGCCTTTTCCGTGCCATCAACCACGGTGACATTGCGGATAATTCCACCAGTACCCCCTCACTGTTTTGTTGGTGTTTCGGTGACAAGTTCCTTCTTCGGCCGGAGCGGAATTGATCCTCAGTGAAACTTGAACAATCAGATCGACAATTGGAGGGGAACTGCTAAAGAGGGTCCGGATCAGCAGTAGCGTGGCATCAAAGTTTTCATTCTCCATCCGGTGTGGGACAGATCGGCTTTGACCAACTAGCCATCAAGTTCCCGCCCGATGATTCATCCGGAGATGAATGGGTCGGCTGCAAGGCAAGGTAAAGGTGCTCATCGATTTCCGTGGCGCAGATGCCGGGACGGCAACAGCAGTTCCAAGGGCTGGATTTCATCTTTAGCAGCTCCAGCGGTGCGCGAAGGCAGTGTCCCGCGAAAATCCATATCAGTGACGTCAGAAAAATCAGGGAGGAGAGTGGCACAGTCATGCAGGTGGCACTATCGGCGCCATCCAAGCCGTTTGGAAGCACGACACCGGATCTCAAGGAGGAGCACCCGGACGGAGGCGGGACAAAAAGGAGCCATCCTGTTGGCATGTCGTTGTTGTGAAATCCTGATGTAAGTACACGCACATGGACGGGGAAGTGTGGGATTTTATTCAAACTGTTGCCCCAATATAACCTCAACCAAACTTAACTTTGAATATTTTATTTTGGGCTACCGAAAGCCACAAACTCATTGTTACAAATGGCGCCCAACTAAATCGAACCATTTTAGCTTATCAGTTCGATTGAATTTTAAAGACTTTTCAATTGTCCAGTTATAATTATTATTGATTTTGATTCAATAATTGTATGTGATCATTTTTTTATCGCTATTCATAGATATCATATCATTTGACTGCTTTGTTTTAGTATCGTTTTGTTCGTTCGATACTAGTTATCTAAATACTGGTTTGGGATCCGAAATATACGAAATAATGTTATGTCAACAAACACATCATGAATGCCAAGCATCGTAAGTTCAGCTATGTCCACTAGCTACGGTAGTCAACAAGGTCGTCTCCGGCACAAAAACACGCAATGCGTTTTCACCACAATCCATTGCGAGGCGAAGCGACTCCTGCAGAGCCGTCGAGGGGACATTCGTTAGCCTCAGCAGTTCACATTCGAATCAAGATCGAAAACAAAATGATTTTTGACAACTTTACCGATTTTGACTTACCCGATCATGTCTACCGATTTCGACACTACCGATTTGGAAAATCCCGATTTTGACAACACCGATTTTGTCGACACTGATTACGACTTCTACCAATTTTGACCACTACCGATTATGTTTACGGATCATGCACAATTGTAAGGGGATTACCAAGAAAAAAAAATCAAAAGGAACGCGATCTGGAGGCGCGGTAAAACCTCTATTCTGGGCTCTTGGTAATTTAGAGGACTAAATCCCTCTTTACCCTAATCTTCTGTGTCAAACTCCAAACCAGATGAAACAAATTACTAAAATTTAAATTGTAAAAGTTCAGCTTTGTAAGATCTTTTCATTAGTTATTGAATGATATAAGATCTTGTTTTTTGTTTGCTGCTTTTGAAATATTTGTTAATTTCAGGATTCGAAGGAGTTTCTTTCTGCCATATATGATGGTGAAAATCGACACCTTTGCCAAGATTCGTTGGCGTATAGTTTTGTTGATTAGTTTAAGTTTCTGTATGGATTTTGCCAAGATTCGTTGGCGTCAAGATCTAGTTTAGTATTATGATTATTTTGTGGTTTATTTTAGATATATTCACCAGTGCACGGTGAAACATTATCGATGTCTGCTCGATACAACCGCCGATCAATCTCCTTCGAACTCCTTGTGGCGTTTTTGGAATTTTTCATGGATCCTTATTCATGATCCATGAAAAATTCTACCAAAGCAGCAATGTTGTGTTACGTTCGAGTTTTATAACAATATTTTCATTGATATGATATAAGCGATACTGGCAACAAAGTTTTTAAATTACCCATCCCCATGTAGAGAATTGGCGTGCGCTGAAAATTTACCCAACTTTACATCGAATATACACGGCGTGTGAATAAACAAAATATACCACGCTCAGCGTGTAGAAACGGCCCAGGAACTGTCATCACTGTTTCCGGGTGAGTCAAACAAAAGTCGCCGCACGAGCAAGTGGTGGAGAAATCTTGTCGCTGGGAAAACCCGGAATTCCGGGAGGAAAACGCAACCGAGGGGCTTCAGTTCGCACCAGCAGCTAGCGAAGGTACGTCCTTTAGTCGGTAATCAGCCGAAACTCTGACGGGAATGCATTGTTCGCAGATTCATCAAGACGCACTCTAAGCCACGTTGCTTGCTGAGCGGTTAAGCTGAAGAGGAACCGAGATTGGAGTCGTCCAGACGGAACTTCAAAGCAACAAACGGGCAAAAATAATCGTGGGCCGCACAGGTAAGCAGCGAAACCCCCGTAGCCCAGTGAAATGAGTCTAACGTGCGCTTTCCCACACAGACGGCCTTTTTTTTTGACACCCTTGATTCTCCTCATTTGTCGCTTGCGGAGCGCCTTTTCCGTGCCATCAACCACGGTGACATTGCGGATAATTCCACCAGTACCCCCTCACTGTTTTGTTGGTGTTTCGGTGACAAGTTCCTTCTTCGGCCGGAGCGGAATTGATCCTCAGTGAAACTTGAACAATCAGATCGACAATTGGAGGGGAACTGCTAAAGAGGGTCCGGATCAGCAGTAGCGTGGCATCAAAGTTTTCATTCTCCATCCGGTGTGGGACAGATCGGCTTTGACCAACTAGCCATCAAGTTCCCGCCCGATGATTCATCCGGAGATGAATGGGTCGGCTGCAAGGCAAGGTAAAGGTGCTCATCGATTTCCGTGGCGCAGATGCCGGGACGGCAACAGCAGTTCCAAGGGCTGGATTTCATCTTTAGCAGCTCCAGCGGTGCGCGAAGGCAGTGTCCCGCGAAAATCCATATCAGTGACGTCAGAAAAATCAGGGAGGAGAGTGGCACAGTCATGCAGGTGGCACTATCGGCGCCATCCAAGCCGTTTGGAAGCACGACACCGGATCTCAAGGAGGAGCACCCGGACGGAGGCGGGACAAAAAGGAGCCATCCTGTTGGCATGTCGTTGTTGTGAAATCCTGATGTAAGTACACGCACATGGACGGGGAAGTGTGGGATTTTATTCAAACTGTTGCCCCAATATAACCTCAACCAAACTTAACTTTGAATATTTTATTTTGGGCTACCGAAAGCCACAAACTCATTGTTACAAGTCAGAAGAGCTTCTCTCATGTCGGAAGGATCTGAGTGGTTCTGGTTAATCAATCCAAGACGTTTCATGGCGCTAATAACATCCTGATCATCGCTGACTAAAGGCGACAAAACTGGATTACCCTGCGAATCTGTTCTAGGAATGATTTTCAAATTTTCTCGTTCTGTGTTAATATTGGTAGGAATCGGTTCTCGAAACATGTTGGTGAGATCTTCATCTTCTAAAGTATTTACCTCGGTACTTTCCGTAACGTGGGTAACGTAGAAGAATCTGTTCAAGTAATCTAAACACTTGTTTAGCAATCCGCCTTGCCAGGTACATTTTTTGACGTTTCGGAGTTAGGACAAATGTATGGCCGTTTTCAAAAGCTTTCCAAAAGCTCCCTAACTAATCGAAACTTTTCTATGGAGGACATGGTGTCGCTAGTGTTTGCTTAATAACTCCCATTGATTTAGTTCACGGGGGGAATCTGAGTTTACACACGACTTCATTAGCTTAATTCGGCAAGCAACGTGCAACAAAGTTGATCTCAAGATTGGGGAAAGATTTTTCGCACTTGAATTCACAATCTCTTCAATGTTAGCTACTTTTTGTGTCACCTCTTCAATATGCTGTTCAAAATCACCGCTTAAAATCTTATTAATGTTTGGATACTCTATTTTCTCCTGTTTTAACAACTCGCGTAAGGCTCTGCGTTTACGGACGAGCGGCTCTGGTTTTTCGAACACGATTTGACGTACGGATAGTTCATAGTTCAACTCATCTTCGGTAAAATGATCTACACGCACATCAAAGAACTTCATATCTACATTCTCCTCACTAACAAGGTCGTTTCCTTGAAGGCACGCCATAATTTTGGGAATTAATAAAATTTGCTGAATTTAGAATTGTAGAATGCACAATAATAATATCTTCTTTCAATAAATTAATTCCGCTCTGAATGAAGGAAATATCGAATAATCCAGGAAAAACTGTTTCTATTCCAACAAGCGAATTTTGAGGCTGGAAATCAAGAATATTATACAACAACGGACGAAATTGCAACAAACCAAACCAAAAAGTGATACGAGGACAATAAATTATCACGATATCCGACGATATCGTGAATCTCCCCTAGCAAACGCAAAAAATATTCAAAATTCTCGAATTCTGAATATTTTAGTTTACGCTAGATCGCCAAATGTAACAGCCGGCTAGCTCAGACGGACTATTGTGCGTTTAGATAAAAAATTTATAAACGTCGTTGGTGAAATGGCATCATGGCTGACTTCCGACCAAAACACATTGAGTCCTTTTATTTAAGCGTGCGCCAAGAAATTTTCAAATCAACGTTGCCACAAATTCATTTGAATCGTTTGTGTATCTCATTCTTGCCCGTAAGAGTAAATATATTTCACGCGAACACAAACGATTGCTGGCGAAAACAGCAAAAGCAACAAAAAAACATTTCCACCCCGGCAGAGGGTGGTGGTTTGTACAAAATATTTCGATCCCAACCGATGTTACTCAAACCGTTTGGGCGCTCATACAAGCAGTGTCATACACGATGCAAATCGTGTTCATAGCGACAAAATTTCATCTAATTTCATCGCATTTGTACCAATGTTGTGTAGTCTGTGGCCCGCTTAATGTATGTAGAGATACTCTGGTGGATACAAATTTATGTGTGGCAACGTTGCATATAATACACTGTTATTTTTTTAAACACAACTGTCAAAAGTTCGGAAGTAAGTTCGGGATCGGAAGTCCGGACTTCCGAAGTAAAATTTAGTGCTGGCGCTATAATATTTCATTCAGGGTCGGCTAATGCAATTCACTAGGGCAGACTCACGACCATGGTTATTGCACATCACAGGTGCCCAGTCAATTATTATTCTACCTGACTTTTTTTAAACGTGTACTTATGGCAGTTTACTGACAGTTCAACAGTCAAAATTCTTAGTATTTGTGAGTTGATGATCCTTAAACTGAAATATATCACACATACATGTGCATTTAATATTGTTCATTCGTATGCTATACAAACAAGATGAACTATACTTCTGATTGTTCATCTTGTTCAATCCATGTGTGAGTTATATCAGCATGGCTGCCTGTCGGCCATTCTGCAAGACTCAAAAACAACCATGGCTGCCGCAGTGACTCCAGAGAAATATTTTTGGCGAATATGAAAAACTTTCAATTCGAATGAAATTTTAACAGGAAACTTTTTCATATGTTTAAGAATGATTTGAAATTGCGTTGTGATTCTGAACCTGTTGTTATCTTATTTCAGATTTTTTTGAGGAGTTTTCACCTAAAATTACAAATTTATAATGTAAAATCACACATTTGCATCATAAATTAGATTACGTTGAATGTTCTCATAAAAAGCAGTTAATGTAAATAATAATTTATACCCCAATGTGGTTATATTTCAGGAAAAACTACACATTTAACAACTGATTTGCGTTTATGAATATCGCCGTAATTTAATTTATTGACATTTTAAATATAAGTAGTTAGCGTTGATAAATAATGAATTGAACAATGTACATATGTTACACTTATGTCGAAACTTAAAAGTGTGTATAAATTATGGAATAGATTTACTTTGACCTTTTTAACTGAAAACTGTCATATCTGTAAAATGAATCGTTACTCAATTCGCAAACCGCTTTCATTTGTATAATGATCAATTTTTAATTTGAATAAATGAAATATGAGAAAAAAAACTAAATATTTTATAAATTTTCAATTCAAAAAATCAATTCTGTAAACACTTTTGAACTGGCAACGCTGAGGTTTGATGGGAAAAATAATCAAGTTAAATCAAGATGGCAGAAGGGAACAGTCGCGCGCTTCCTGCATAGACGAATTAAATAGGTGAATTAATTGAATTATGAGCTATAAAATGATTTCAGTTTTGTTAACATAATTTTCATTACTTTATTTCTAGGGATTCGGTGCCGAAATTTTAATTCCAGCAGGATTATTGCAGCCAAACATACAAATGGGAAGGAGTCCGACTGGAAAAACGGCGGTAGAAGAGGCGACGCGTCCTGTTTGGCCATCGTTCGTTTCCCAACACCCGTGGCCGCTGGCATACAGATTAATGGCGAAGACATGCAAGGTTCCGGTAATCTTCGTGCTCTGAGGAACCAGTAAGTGGATAAGTGACCCCTGGCTCGAACACTTATGAAATGTCCTCGACTCGAAAAAGAAGGAGATTTTGTTTTCGAATCATGCTGGGTGTAGAAGTGAAAAAGTTTAGTGATTGAGTTGAAAAATAATTGAATAGAAATAAAAAGATGTGTGTTGAGCGTGTAATAACTGCGCGACTCGGCATCCCTGTCGGAAAAGGAGAACCGGAGTTCTGTCGACGTAAACGGTAACAACAAAAGTAAAAAGAGAAGAAGAAAAAGCTTATCTTTAAAGTGCGGTGTACGAGTGAAGATATTATTACATGCGGCTACATAAAATTATAAAGAGTTCTACATAGTTGAGCTTAGTTTGTGATCAAATTCGGAAAATTATTTGGATTCTAACAATACAGACATCACAACACTTGTATAACCTACAAAATCGGTTCGAGCTACACAGTCGTCTCAAAATTATCGATGAGGCTATCGACAAAAGATTTGTTTATCGTTTAAAAGGAATCGCATTGTAGATATTCTTCGAACATCTAAATTGAACTCACCGCAAACCGTAAGTGTAAATCTAACATTACTTAGTGAATATAATATACTATCAGGAAATATGTTCATAAAACAGGCTAGCAGAAGGAAGGTAAACTGACCGCAAATCCTAATCTTAAACAGCAAATACTTCGATAGTCCGAGGAAAACCAAATGTAAGAATTTATAAAATATAATGAAAACAAAGTTTATAAATAAATTGTATTCCGTTTTAGCTTTAAGCTGCTACTACAAAGGCTGCTGTAAAGATTCATTTTTTATCCGGACATTCTTAAAGATTTGTATTTCTCAGTGGACATAACAATCGCGATGTCGGATAGTGCAAATGAAACGCTGAAGAACGTAGGTGAAGCGGCGGAAAAGCGTAACTGCGTTTACTGTGAAGATTCAGATGGCGCGGACGACATGGTCCAGTGCGATATATGCGATGCTTGGAGCCACTATCGATGCGCCGGTGTCACAGAGGAGGTTAAGAATGTACCCTGGCACTGCAATAAATGCAGTAACCTGCTGAACATCCCGAAGATCAGGAAGCCTGTTAAACGAAACGTTTCCAAACGAACGGGCAGCGCAAAAGGCGATGTCGCATCGGATTCCGGAAAATTGCCTGAAGGTCGACTATCCCTGCAAGAGTCGATAAATCTTCTGGAGCATGAATCGGCTGTGATCGAGCAGCAATTATTGGAGGAGAAGATACTACATGATAAACGCTTAGAGCTAGAACGTGCCATCAACGAAAAAAGGCGCGCTCTGCAGCAGAAGCAACAGGAAGATAAACTTCACCAGGAGAAACAACAGCTGGAACAACAATTAGCTGACCACAAAGAGTTTTTGATCCGCCAGAAAGAAATGCGGGATCAATTTCGAAAAATGAAAGCAGATTTAAACCAGGAGTTCGAAGAGGAAAGTGAAGAGGACTCGTTTGGTCCAGAAGCTGGATCCGACAAAACAAAGCGTTGGGTGGAGATGCAAGAAGATCTCCGCGGCGCTTATCCCAAGAAAACCACAGGAACGGATAGCTTATCCACCTCTGTGCGTAAGTTGTGCAACGAACCGAATCGGGTCAAAGAACTAGAACCGGAGAAGCACGTAAGTTTAACACAACAACAAAAATTAGAAGTGTTAGGAGAAGCGATGAAAAGCGATGCCCGAGGAAATTGGGAACCGCAGGAAAAGGTTGAATCGGAGTGTCGTGTAAAGCGTCTTTTGGAACAGTGTTTAGAAGAAACAGGAAGCCAAGGAGCTAACGAACCGACAGAAGAATCGGATTTGAACAATTTGGAGCAAGCATTGATGCGGAGTTTATTGGAGCGTAGGCAACGGAAAGAGCTGGAGACACAAACTCGCAGTTTTAATACTGGACCTACGAAAGAGCAGTTAGCGGCCCGCCAAGCTGGTTCAAAACATCTCCCTACATTTCGAGGGGAGCCAGAAATCTGGCCCCAATTTATCAGCTGCTTTGAATATACTACAGCGGCTTGTGGGTTTACAAATGTGGACAACTTGAAGAGACTCCAAGATAGTCTGCAAGGTTTGGCGAAAGAAGCAGTTCAGAGCAGGTTGCTCATGCCTGCGTCGGTACCGGAAGTGATTGAGGATCTGCGACAACTCTTTGGGAATCCGGAAAAGCTGTTAAAGTCGCTTGTGACCAAGGTGCGGAAGGTGCCAGCACCTCGAGTAGACAAACTGGAAAGTTTTCTATATTTTGGAATTACTGTCAAACAGTTGTGTGACCATTTGGTGGCGGCCAAGCTGCAGGACCATCTAAGCAATCCCATGCTTGTATCGGAACTAGTAAACAAGCTGCCGTCCGAGTATCAGCTAGAATGGATTCGCTTCAAGAGAGGAAAAAATGGTCTTCCTCTTTGTATGTTTGCGGATTTCATGAATGGAATCGTGTCGGAGGTTGCTGAGTTAGCTGACTTCAAAGGAGAGCAGAAGAATGTTCTGGATGAAGGAAGAAACAAGTACCGAAGGAAAGAGCGTGTGAATACACACGATACAAGAGTATTTCCGGCTACCCAGAATACGATGCCTGCGAGATCCAGAAGACCCTGCCCGATGTGCAATCGTACAGACCACAAATTGAGGTTCTGTGACGATTTCGCATCAATCTCGTTGGTCGATCGCCGAAAATTGGTGGACAGGCTTAAGTTGTGCAACCTTTGCTTAAGTGACCATGGGAAAATTAAGTGTACCTTCAAGGTCCGGTGCGAGATTCGAAGCTGCAGAGGAGCTCACCACACCCTGTTGCATTGCAATGAAGAAGCCGTCAACATCACCGTAGCTGAGTGCAATCCACACCATCAGAGAGATCGGCAAGTAATCTTTCGAATGATACCGATTACTTTGTACCATGGAGGAAATACTGTCGAAACGTTGGCGTTCTTGGACGAGGGAGCTTCAACAACACTTGTTGAGAGCTCGTTAGCTGATTCGTTGGGCGTCAAGGGAATCCCAGAGCCCCTTGTAATCGTGTGGACAGGAAATGTCAAGCGAAACGAAGATACTTCACGGAAAATCGACCTACTGATATCTTCGATAGATTCTCGACGCAAGTTCATGCTGTCATCTGCCCATACCGTGGGAGAATTGAAGCTGCCGCTGCAGAAGACGTGTTACGGAAACATCGTCAAAAAGTATCGACACTTGAGTGGAGTTCCTTTGTCGAGCACCAAGATGGAGGTTCCCAGAGTTCTCATCGGACTTGACAACCTACACTTATTCGCCCCTCTGGAGTCCATAGTTGGTGCCCCGGGAGAACCAATCGCCGTGCGCTCAACGCTGGGATGGGCTATTTACGGTCCCGATTTGAGATCGGAACAATCACATCGCTACGTAAATCATCACATGGTTCAAAGTTTAAATAATCGGGAACTTCACGATCTGATGACGGCGCAGTACGCTCAGGAAGATTTGCCTTCAGCACATGTACAGTCTATCGAATCGGATGAAATTCGCAGAGCCCGGAACATCCTGGAATCGACAACCATCCGGGTAGGCGACCGCTTCGAAACGGGGCTTATCTGGAAACAGGAACCCGCGTTTCCTGATAGTTATCCGATGGCGTTAAATAGGCTGAGAAGCCTTGATCGAAGACTCAACCGAGAGCCACACCTGCAACAAAATGTCAACCAACAAATTGAATATTACCTGACCAAAGGCTACTGCCATAAGGCCACGAAAGAAGAACTTTTGAACACCAATCCGTCTTCAGTATGGTATCTTCCGCTAAATGTAGTACTGAATCCGAAGAAACCACATAAAGTGCGCCTGGTGTGGGATGCGGCAGCTAAAGCACATGGTGTTTCCCTTAATTCCTTTCTCCTTAAAGGCCCCGATCTACTGGCATCACTTCCGGCAGTCATCAGCAAGTTTCGAGAGCGACGAGTAGCCGTGGGAGGTGACATCAAAGAGATGTACCATCAGCTCAGGATCAGAGATGCAGACCAGCAGGCGCAAAGGTTTCTCTTTCGGTTCCCGCAAGACGATCGTCCTACCGTTTTCGTGATGGACGTAGCCACCTTCGGCGCTGCCAGTTCTCCATGCTCGGCACAATACGTGAAGAACCTGAATGCCCAGCAGTTTTCCACTCGGTATCCGGCAGCAGCACAAGCCATCGTTCACCGCCATTATGTCGATGACTACTACGACAGCTTCGACACCGAAGAGGAAGCTATCGAGCGCACCAGAGAGGTACGTTGGATCCACTCGAAAGGTGGATTCGAGATCACCAACTGGACATCTAATTCTACAGCTGTTCTTCGAAGTTTGGGAGTGGTTGGTGGCTCCAGAGAGTCAATCCATTTGAATCAAGACAAGGTGACGGAGTACGAACGAGTTCTCGGTATCATGTGGGACACACAGAACGACGTGTTTTCATTTGCGGTACCTACAAAAGCTGCGGCTTCTCAGACGGCACCACCGAAGAAGCGTGAAGTCCTAAGCACGATCATGTCTTTGTTTGATCCGATAGGGCTGTTGGCTCCTTTTACGGTGCTAGGAAAAATGCTTATGCAGGATCTGTGGCGAGCAGGTTGCGAATGGGACCAGCAAATTAGTGGAGAATGTTTAGAAAAGTGGCGACAGTGGGTCGCAATGTTTTCTCTGGTCGAGGGTGTTCGCATTCCTAGATGCAACTTTGGGTCGACATCTTCTGATCGATTTGGCCAAATTCAGCTGCATATCTTTACAGACGCCGGGGAAAATGCTTTTGGATGCGTTGCGTACCTGAGGATTTGCGTTGATGACACTGTTAAATGTTCGTTGGTGCTGGCTCGATCGAAAGTGGCACCGATTAAACAACTTTCCATACCACGGCTCGAATTGAAGGCAGCAGTTTTGGGTGCGAACCTAAGTCACGCGGTCAGGAATAACCATTCCCTTCCTATAGGCCGAACATACTTCTGGTGCGATTCTCAAACCGTTCTTTCCTGGATCCAAACCGATCAACGTCGTTATCAACCCTTCGTCGGCTTTAGAATCGGAGAAATTCTAAGTCTCTCTAAGTTGACGGACTGGCGCTACGTCCCGACCAAGTTGAATGTAGCAGATTCGCTCACCAAGTGGGGTCGTCTTCCAAGTCTTTCAGGTGAGGGTTCTTGGTTTCGTGGCCCGGAGTTTCTGTACCAGCATCCGTCGAAATGGCCCCAACAAAATCTTCCCGAAGCAAATACAAAAACGGAAATCAAAGCAATACACCTTTTCCACAGTGTTGAGCTTCCGAGTTCCCTAATCGACGTGACTAGATTTTCGAAATGGAATGTTGCAGTTCGCACAATGGCGTGCGTCTTCCGGTTTATATCCAACTGTCGGCGTAAGATTGCTGGCAAACCCATCGAAACTGTCCTGTCGACTCCAAAGTTTAAACGGTTCATCAAGATCGAAATTCCATTTGTAGTGGTTCCGTTGCGGCAAGATGAGCATCGACGTGCTGAAAATGTTCTCTTCAGGTTGGCTCAAAGCGAGACCTACAGTGACGAGATCAGAATACTGAAGCGCAACTCAGAGTTACATTTCCAAAAATGGTTGCCTTTGGAGAAATCAAGTCCTCTCTTCAAGCTAGTTCCTTTGATCGACGCAGATGGTGTGTTGAGAATGGAAGGGCGTTCCGAAAAAGCGGAGTTCCTCCCCTTTGACCTTCGATTCCCGATAATTTTACCAAGAACTCACTGTGTCACAAAACTTTTGGTTCAACAATACCACGAGAGGTTTGGACACGGATATCGAGAAACGGTGAAGAACGAAATTAAGCAACGTTTCGTGGTAAGCGGTCTCAGCAATTTGATAAGACGAACCGAAGGAAGCTGCGTATGGTGTAAGGTCCGAAAATGTCTGCCGAAGAATCCCAAAATGGCTGCACTGTCCGTGCAAAGATTAACCCCTTTCAAACGGCCATTTACGTTCGTTGGGCTTGACTATATGGGTCCAGTTGAAGTCGTCGTTGGTCGCCGCAAGGAAAAACGCTGGATCGTGGTATTCACGTGTATGGTTGTAAGGGCGGTGCATTTAGAAGTTGCCCACAGTCTTACCGCGCAATCATGCATAATGGCGATCCGCCGTTTCATCAGTCGCCGAGGTCCAGCTTCTGAATACTTCTCGGATAACGGGACGAACTTGCGAGGGGCGAGTAAGGAGATAATCAAACAAGTACGGGAAATCGATAATGTTTGCGCCGACGAATTCACGACTGCTATCACGAGTTGGCACTTCATCCCACCTGGAACACCCCACATGGGAGGAGCGTGGGAGAGGATGGTGCGCTCGGTGAAGCAGGTCATGACAGCCTTAGACGACGGGCGTCGATTGAACGATGAAATCCTCCTGACTACGCTAGCTGAAACTGAGGACATGATCAACAGCCGGCCACTTACTCTTGTATCTTCGGATCCAGTGGTAAATGCACTTTGTCCCAATGTCTTTCTGCGTGGTTCAGATCCCAACGAGCCACATGAAGTCATCAAACCTACCAACCCTGCAGAGGCACTTCGGGATGCTTACAAGAGATCCCAGCAGCTGGCCGACGACTTATGGAAGCGGTGGATAAAAGAGTACGTGCCGACAGTCAACCAGCGATCCAAGTGGTTCTCCGAGGCAGATCCTCTTAAGAAAGGAGATCTCGTGTACGTTGTAGACGGAAATCGACGCAAGGCCTGGGTTCGAGGAATTATCGAAGAACCGATCTTCTCTAGTGACGGACGGGTACGCCAAGCTTTAGTGCGTACAACTAGGGGTGTTTTTCGACGTGGGACGGCTAATCTGGCTGTGCTGGAGATTACTGGAGCTGCTGACGAAGTCCAAATGGTGGGTCCAGAGAGTGTCGCTCATCATACAACGTTTTAACATCGATGGTAACGCTGATCCGGTGGCTCCAGAGAGTGGATCCGGACCAGGTTTACGGGTGGGGGACTGTTGAGCGTGTAATAACTGCGCGACTCGGCATCCCTGTCGGAAAAGGAGAACCGGAGTTCTGTCGACGTAAACGGTAACAACAAAAGTAAAAAGAGAAGAAGAAAAAGCTTATCTTTAAAGTGCGGTGTACGAGTGAAGATATTATTACATGCGGCTACATAAAATTATAAAGAGTTCTACATAGTTGAGCTTAGTTTGTGATCAAATTCGGAAAATTATTTGGATTCTAACAATACAGACATCACAACACTTGTATAACCTACAAAATCGGTTCGAGCTACACAGTCGTCTCAAAATTATCGATGAGGCTATCGACAAAAGATTTGTTTATCGTTTAAAAGGAATCGCATTGTAGATATTCTTCGAACATCTAAATTGAACTCACCGCAAACCGTAAGTGTAAATCTAACATTACTTAGTGAATATAATATACTATCAGGAAATATGTTCATAAAACAGGCTAGCAGAAGGAAGGTAAACTGACCGCAAATCCTAATCTTAAACAGCAAATACTTCGATAGTCCGAGGAAAACCAAATGTAAGAATTTATAAAATATAATGAAAACAAAGTTTATAAATAAATTGTATTCCGTTTTAGCTTTAAGCTGCTACTACAAACCCGCATACTAAAAAACTGAATCTCAAACAGTCTCTACGATTCGTCTACTGCTGTATAAATAGTGATTGTCACTGTAAACGTAGCTATTATATTGAACTTTACTTCGACAACGATAAGAATCTTTTATGAACATTAATGTGAAAATGTGATGGTTTCTGAAAAGGTGAAACATATCATTCAACGATTTAATTCAGTTTTATCAATAATCGTACAAAAGATCTCGAACCGTTATCTGTAGCGTTCATGCCTTCTGTCAAATGTTACAGACCTGTTCTATGTACATTCAAATTTGATCTAGAAAAAAAACGGTAACATAAATCGTTTAGTTTCCATTATTAATAATTAAACATTTATTGTAATTCATCATTGAACAGAGCTAAGCAAATATTGACAGCTGCTAGCACATGGTCAAGTCAGCCATTTTTGTTAAAAAAAATTCTTATTGCGGCGAAAATCAATTGGGCTCTTTTTAAAAGATGCAATTTACTGGAAAACAGCTAATGAAGGTAAGCTTTAAACATAATGTCGTGTGTTGATAAATTTTTAATAATCGATTTGTATTTTTCAGCATCCTGGGAGTGCTCCTGAGGCACTTATTCACATTCAGAGGAAAGGCCGATCGCGACATGGAATTGAACAGGAGGGACATGAAACCCGATATATTTCTTTATTTCGAAGGTGGGTTACAGTGCAAGTGCCACATGAGAGTGCAAG